>NC_056735.1:1390620388-1390852888 GCF_019279795.1 Protopterus annectens | reverse complement strand
ACACCCTGGAGAATATTAGTGTGGAACCTAACACTATCATACTGGTTTACCTCAACTACCCTACCATTAACTGGGAAAGCTATCCATGTACCAATGCACATGCCCATCACATCAACCTGGTCCTTCGTAATATGGGCGACTGTTGCTCTACACCAATAGTCAACTCCTCCCTTGTTATATCACAACACAAATTAATCACCTTTAGAAATCCATAGCTCTCCTACCCCCCTGCATAAGTAACCACCATGAAAAGCCTTTCCAAAGCTAACTGTGGCCTCATAAAATCAAAAGTAGCTAACCTCATGGCAGCCCTGCAACTGGAGACTAGTTGCATGACAGCTGAATCAAACAACAATGCGCTATGAACACGTACACAAATGCTTGGATACCACCTTAAACAATACAATCAGGACCCTCACCTCCAAAAAAGGAAGCTAATCTGGTGGTCCTCTGCCATAAAGAAACTGTACAACAGAAGGAGGGAACCGATATGGAATAAAGTGAAGTCCCAAGACAGGAAATAAACCCTTATCAGCCTCAATGAAAAATTGAGATCCCTCATCAAATACTACAAAGTTAGTGATGAGAACAGAATTTCAACACATAGTAAAGACAGCCACAAGGCCTCATACAGTTATGTAAAGAATCTTCATGGCAATACCAAGATTTGTTCTGAGCTACTAGACAATGGTACCTCCCAGACTGAGCCAACAAATAATGCCAATATATTGGCTGACATCTTGAGTGCAAACATTACCCCTCACTCCCCCCCAAAGCACCAATCACAATACCAGTACACCACCAGGCAGCCAGTATTACTGTAGCACAAGTTAAAACACCACTGTCCAAGGTCAAGAAAACAGCTTCTATGGGACCTGACAATATCCTTGGCTGTGTTCTATGCGAACTATAGAGTGACCTGGCACCTTACCTGTGTGCTCTGTTCAAGCACAGACTCACCTCAGGCTTTGTCCCAACTGAATTGTGCACTGCTACAGTTACCCCTCTCCACAAACAAGGTGTGACTACAGACCCTGGGAAATACTGACCCAACTGCCTGACAAGTCAGTTATACAAAGCTATGGAATGCATCATCATGCACCGAATAAACAATGATGTGGGAATCTGCAGACTCAGGATCCCACACAGTTTACTGTTGTGAAGGGTAGGTCATGCCTGCTCATTCATCCTGGTCAACTTCTTGGCAGCAGTTACCCCAGCTGTGGATGAAGGCAAGATGACACATACAGCCTGCATTGATCTGGCCAAAGCCTTTGATAACATTCTCCACTCACTAAGCTCAGCATCAAACCCTATATCACTAGGTGGGAACAGAGGCACAAATACAGGGGTAGATTTGACATACTGCTGTCATAAATTGAGACAGTTGCAGATGTCACTGGGTTTGTTATAACCTCCTTTATGAGGAATATGTTGTTGGTAAAACCAATAGATGTGAGAATTTATTGACTACATTCCCCAGAGTCCACAACTACCCATGTATATTCAGGTATCCCATACAGTATACTAACACCCCTTGCTACTGTAATAACAGCACATAGAAGCATGTTATGTACGGGGAATTAAATACACTTATTAAAGATGTCATTACCCTGCTATTTTATCAGACTGGAATGTGATCACTGGTTCACAGTGCTGAGCTATTCCTAGCAGGTGTAAGCATTGCTTAACTGTAAATGCTAAGCAGATTTGCGCACTGGTAAGTAAAGCCTACACAATATAAACACCTATTCGTTTAACTGTACATTAGCACAGCTTACCATCATGCAAACCTACGCAAACATGCTGAAAGCTTCTCAAAACTGCTTTACCCACTCTGTATACAACAGTCCTTGTCCTGACTAGTAGCAAAATAAACAGCCATTGAACCCAGGACCCTGCACACCATAGCCTATGCAATTTACCAGTAAGCCACCTCAGCTGTATTGTTTGAGGATGTTTTCTCAAACATACCCTTCTTTACAGCCACTTTACAATAGTGAAGAGACAAATGTGCAATTAGGAAGGATTGGTATCTATAAATATATATATATATATATATATATATATATATATATATATATATATATATAAACATACACAGAGAGAGAGTGAGATATGTAAGGCAATCCATATATGTGTAAAACAATATATAGATATATTACCAATAAATACTGAGGTGTGTATATATATATATATATATATATATATATATATATATATATATATATCTCTATGGGAAAACTCGAAATACTGAAATGTCGAAATTTAGTATCTCGAGTTCATAAAGTGGAAGGATCGGAAGATCGCAACCCCAGAAGGGTGAAATTCGAAATCTTGAATGCAGGAGATTTTGAATTAACGGTTCTGGTGTTGTGCTGTGTTTATGGATTCAGGTAAGTGTTTATGTTTAAGGTTGTTGGGTAGGGGCTGTAGTGTCTGTTAGTGTGTGTTGTTACTGTGATGTATGTGTGTGAGAGGAATGTAGTTTGTGTGGTGGTGTTTTGTGTCTGTATGTATGTAGTGCGACCTTGGAGTTAGAATATTTAATTAGGGGGGTGTGGGGAGTTGCAGGGGGTCTTGACCCCTGCATATCATAAGGGTAGGTGTATGTGCTTATTTAGTTGTGTGCATGTGTGTTGCAATAGTGTTTGAAAGTGTTGGGAGTTTGAATTTTGCGGTTTTCCTGTTTTGGGATTTAGGGTTTCGTGATTGTGTAGTTTTGGGTGTTTGGATTTTCTACTTTATAGGCTTATTTCAGAAGTTCAAGCTTATAAAGTGAATCCAAAAAAAAAAAAAAAAAAAATATATATATATATATATATATATATATATATATATATATATATATATATACAGACACACACACATATATACTGTATATATATATATATATATATATATATATATATATATATATATATATATATATATATATATATATATATACACACACACACACACACACATATATATATATATATATATATATATATATATATATATATATATATATATATATATATATATATATATATATATATATACATATATATATATATATATATATATATATATATATATATATATATATATACATATATAAATATACATATATATATATATATATTATATATATATATATATATATACACACACACACACATATATATATATATATATATATATATATTTACATACACCTATATATAAATATATATATATATATATATATATATATATATATATATATATATATATATATATATATATATATATATATATATATATATATATATATATATATCTGCATACACGTCCCAAAATGCCCATACAAACATATGTTGATGATAGACCACCCACAACTGAGGCAGCATGCACAGTTGGATACAAAAGCAGCCATGCCACTCACATCTGCCCCCCCCCACAGTCCAAATAAATATGTGAACAGTACACTGCTACAAAGTCATGATAGGCCATATACAATGGCCAGACATACAACAACCTCTTAGCAAAACAAATAAAATGTCTGAACATAGCAAAGAAAAATACAACCAGCCAGTAATTCACACATGTTTATTATACTTTGATGTCTTTGCCAAAGTCTTCCAAGAGTAAACATTACCAGAAATACATGCCTTAATCACCAGAAGCAGTTAACACCTAATCACATAATTGAATATACAGCCTCCAGTTACACTTGTCGTTTAACCCCCTATGGGATAAAGTATCACAGTTAATATTAATACTTTGAGTCTGCACATAACAATTGTCCTTTTATGAATGTTTCATCACACTGAAGGAACAGACGTTTTAAGAGGCAGTACCTTGAGACCCACTTCTGTCCCCATGGTGAGATTTATTCAAATGTACAGCTATAGAACTGACATATTTCCTATCAGTAATATGTCTGACATGTCCTAACAGCCTAGTTTTAAAGCATGTGTTACTGTCCCCCACATAAAATATGTTACAAGGCCATCTAAGAGCATTCTCTATACACCAAACTATTAAATGTACAGACTTCAACATGTTACCCAGCCATTCTCCTCCACAGCACTAAATAATGACAGACTTGTCCACCTACTATTGTATGACATCTGGACAAAGCCTGACATAATTGGTGGAGAAAAGCCCATATACACAGCCATACATGAAATATTGCTTTTATACACTGAGAAAGTTGCTGGTGTTACAGGGTTTGTTGTAACATATCTTTTCTGAGGGATATAAAGTCAGACAAACAAATGGCTATTACCATCTACATAATACAATCACCAGAGTATGCTACTGATTTGCCAAGGACAACACCTGCCTGGGGAACAGCCCATACATAACAGGCTAACCTGTGGCCATTATGTGGATTGCTCTACAGTTGAGAGCTATGCAGAGTCATAACTTTGTCAGACTGAAACCCATGCAGAAGTAGCATGTACAGACAAACCCTGTTAAACTAGCAGTATTCCAAACATATAACAGCAATACTCACATTCTGCCCCTAAGTCTTGAACCTTCCCCACCATTTAGTTGGTCTTGTTGTAAAAGGTAGTAGCTCACACAACTTCAAGATGTCTTCCTCACAAGTAAGGGAAAGGGCCAATGCTCACATGGAGTACTCATTTATAGGAGTGTGTTGCCATGACATTGGTTACTGGAAGAACTACACAGCTGCTCTGCATGCACTTAGGAAGTGAGGAACCCCAATAGGTGCACAGGCCATCACCTGGTCATGAGCATAACCTACAAATGCCATGCTGCCACCTATTCAAACCAGCTCTATTCCTGTAGCACACAGAGAGAGAGAGAGAGAGAGAGAGAGAGAGAGAGAAAGAGAAATGAAACATAAAGTGGAAAAGAGAAGAAAGTAAAAAGGTGAGTGGAACATGTAAGCAAGTAATTGAATATAGTACTTGGTCTGTAATAATGGGAAATATGATTTGGAGGAATATATGTCCCAACAAGCCATGCTGTACTAATGTCCTGCTAAACGGCTGCTATGGCCATAGCATCTGGCCTTCTCTGCAGTGGGAGATATCAAAGACATACCTCTCAACTGTACAGATCTTCACAGAATGTCCACATTTTACTATCATGTATTTTTGTCTGTTCCTCCTGAGATCTGTACTATTCTGGCAAATAGCTGAGGATTGAAGTCATCAGGTAATGACAAACACTTGAGTTTAAGACTCCACATCCTTAAGAATATTCACTGTAATGCTAAATGTATCATTCTACAAATTTCCTATGTTTGTAACAGGGATATTTAAAGTCTGTCCCTATTTATCCCCTCATCATTTTAGGCATTGTCCAAATGTGATACTCTGAGAGGTTGTGAGGTGGGATCACAGCTCAGGGGCCTGACTCAGCCTGAGAAAGGACAGCTCATATATGACAACCACAGGGGTATCTGTCAAACAGTTGTGATTGTGCCACTGCTAGGCCAGTTGATGGGATGTTTTCCATATCCATGTTACCTGTGATTATGAGTATGATACATGTTTGCCTTGTAAAGCTAAGAGACCTTTAGAGGGTGTGTGCATAGTAAAGTACTGTTGCAGACATGTGTTTTGAACTGCATGTGATATGTTGAATTAATAACAATCAACTGTACAGTGTTCTGCTGGAAAATAAGCACATTTGTGACTAATAGCTGTAGTCACATACACATATACCTGTGTTATGTCAGCCAAACCATTGGCAGGTCTGTGTGCAATGACATTATAACATAATAGCCTACTTATGACTGCTGGACATCTTCCAGGTTATCACACTGATGTCAAACCCTACTGTGCAATCAATGTACTAATGTATGGTGCAGCTATATCAATACAGTATTAAAACTGATGTCCCCTTTGACACCCATTTGCGTGTGCCATTGTCCAGACTTACTGCTCTAACAGGTTGAGACATATGATTGAGCGGCAAGACTATAACTACAGTGTAACATGAAAAGAAAACTCCTGCAGCAACTGCTGCACTCAAGGAAAGGAACACATCAGCAAACAAAACAAAAAGTCAGAGAGCCAGCACTGACTATAAAAATGTATTAGACAAAAATCACAGCATATAGCGTATTATAGATGTTCATTAAGTCCAGGTGGAACAAGCCACCCAGTCTAATTATCCATTTCTTTTCTTTTGCATTTAATATGGAGTGCCATTGAGATTTATTAGCCCTGTTACCAGAAATCATATCAATGATGATAAAGTTGGTTTATACAGAGCATTATGTGTCTTTTTGTTTAATATTACGAGAGGTCTGGATGTTTGTCCAATATAGAAAGCACCACAGCTCACTGGAACAGTTGTATTTGCAATTGTTGCAATGTCCACATGGAAAACAGCCCTGTAATGGTTCTCCTGTCAATTTGTATCAAATCAAGTGGTTGATTATCCCTATGTTTATAATGATTGAAGAAAGAATTAAGATTCTTCCCTTTCCTATAGGAAAAAAGACAATTTTCAGGTATAATGCTGTTGATCTCCATGTCACATTGTAAGATATTCCAATGTCTCCTTACACTTTGAATAAGGCGATTTGAGTTGGCAAATGTGGTTGTAAATCTGAGAGGTTGACCAGTTGAGTCAGTATGTGTCTTGTATGTTAATAAATCACTTCTGTTCAAGGAACTAACCCTATTACTGGCCATAACAATGTATCTGAATCTGTTGGTTATGTCTGATTTGTGTTTCAAATAAGTGCTTGGTAACTGGAGGCATGCAAGATTGTATTGTATTCAAACTTCCTATATATCTCAGTCAATAATGTGTGATCAGGTGCCCTCTGAATTAGGACATCCCCTCCATACCAACCAGCCATCATCAAGATACCGCTCCCATATATCAATTCCTGTCAAGAATGTGTTCCTCTGTTCATCATAGATTATGTGTTGCTCAACAAGCATTGTTCTTTATAATAAAAGACATTGCTGGTAGAAATTTGTTGAAGTCGGAACTATATAAGTTAGAGACTTCAAGCCAGTGGGATGTTGGTATATAGGGCACAGGAATATAAAAGCCAATCTGGATCAAGCTGTGTGTCAGAGACAATCTGTAAAGTTTGTTGTATCTTGTAGGCGTGATCGAATGTTGGGAAAGCAAGCTTCAAATACTTGGTCAAAAATAAAGAAAGAGGTTCTGTGATGTAACCCTTGCCCGATACAATGGGTCTGCCAGGTGGATGAGAAAGATCTTTGTGAATTTTGGCAAGAAGTATATGTATTGGTTGATGGGGTCATGAACTAAAAGTTGATTCATGATATCATCAGTGATGAAATATGTCTCAATTTGTTTCCTGAACATATGAGTAGGGTCAATAACCATGTGTGAATAGTATCTTTGGTCATTTATCATAATCAGCCCAGTCTAATACAACCACAGCACCACCTTTGTCAGCTGAAATTATCACAATTTCCCTGTTGTTTTGAAGTTCAAAAATGGCTTGTCTTTCATCAGAAGATAAATTATTATGTTGTAATGAGATATCAGAACCCAAAAAGTGCAAGTCCTTCAGTACACTATTCTGAAACTGCAAAACCATCTGATGCATAGGTGGAGAAAAATTAACAACTCAAATCGCCTTATTCAAAGTGTAAGGAGACATTGGAATATCTTACAATGTGACATGGAGATCAACAGCATTATACCTGAAAATTGTCTTTTTTCCTATAGGAAAGGGAAGAATCTTAATTCTTTCTTCAATCATTATAAACATAGGGATAATCAACCACTTGATTTGATACAAACTGGACATTGCAAATATATTCAAAAATCTAAACAATTCTCTACTCGCAATTGTTCACAAGTTTTCCAACTGTTCCAGTGACTGGATTATTTATTTAGCTTCTTGCAGCTGTGGTGCTTTCTATATTGGACAAACATCCAGACCTCTCAGAATTCGTATTTCTGAGCACCAAAGTAATATTAAACAAAAAAAGACACATAATGCTCTGTATAAACACACTCTAGCACATTCCACCAGCAAATTCAACTTTATCATCACTGATATGATTTCTGGTAACAGGGCTAATAAATCTCAATGGCACTCCATATTAAATGCAAAAGAAAAGAAATGGATAATTAGACTGGGTGGCTTGTTCCCACCTGGACTTAATGAACATCTATAATACTCAGCCAATAGGATTTTTGCTATCTGTATATATGCAGCCATTGTTTTTCACATTAACTTTTTTGTACACTGAAGAAGGCTGTGCTTTGCTAGCCGAAACCGGTTTGTTTTTGCTATATGCTGTGATTTTTGTCTAATACATTTTTTATACAGTCACCGTTTGCTGGCTCTGACTTTTTTGTTCCTATAACTACAGTGTGCCGTACTAACATACAACAGAAATGTATACCAGGTATCCCCTGAGCACATGTATGTATGCTTATGTTCAGCTGTAATGCACAAAACTAAATCACATGGGTGTCAAGCATTCAGGTACATAGGTTGTGCATGTTGCACATGTGTGTAATATCAGTGTCAGTGCATACAACAGACAGAAATGTGTACAGCTACTGGTTGTTGCAGTGCCCTGACACTGGTATCAGTACTAGAGTAGGCATGGTATTCAGGTATTAATCAGAGAAATGTCCACCTGCATTATGACCCTCTGTCCATACCTACCACAATCAGATATATCCACATCTATATAGAGTGGGTATCACAAGTGTACACACACCTGTTAGAATGCCAGGTATGTGTGCTGTATGACATTCAGACCACAGAAGATCATTCCATAATGTTTCTCATCCTTATGTGACCCCTAAGCTGTACAATTCCATTGTAATACAGTCAAAGGTGTTTCTAGGAAGGTGACCAACTATTGCCAAGTGAACATGGCCCATGATGTTAGAGTCCAGACCAAGACGGATGAATGTTCTAACCATCTCAAGAGGTGCATACACAACATATCAGTTTAAGGGTGTGCATGCTCATTCAACTGGCTTATTGTACTGAGTATTATTTCCATATGTTTTCACAGACCCGATTGTATGTTTTCAGTTTAATTTTACAAACTATAGGTCACACTACAGGTGGGAATTGTTAATAAATGGGCTCTTTTGGTGTCATGTTCCAATTGCACAACTACCAGGCAGTGTATCAGGGATGTGTACCCTTTATATCCACTGTAGCTATATGGACACAGCAGTACCTGACCTGTATATCCAGCCTCCACCAAAGTAGAGTAATCCCCTTTGGTGGACAGCAGCAATACACAAACCATGATAGGTTGCTACATTGGCTGTACAGGGACACATAGGTGCAGGCAACAACTTTGAATCAAGTCCACCTATATCTGAGCAAGCATGTAAGTTCACAGGTGACTTCCTGTACGGCTGACTATGACTATGAATTGGACATATCCACACTACCAAGGACAATTGCAACCATTTCTCCACATATGTTGTAAGTCTCAGATGAAACAACACAATTCACCCTGTACTGGGGGTAAAGAACACCTCATGCACACATGTCGTGGATATAGCCAACCTGCATCACACAGGTTAGGTGGGAACATCAACGCCCTGTCCACTCCAGTTTTACACGGAGATATGCACATCAAGCACACTCCTTCCCTCAGCAATGGTGAGCATGTACATAATGACTACTGATGGCAACAACAGCATATCTCCATGGGGCATAATAGCATCATTGTCTGCATCCTACATGAACTCAGGCTTGTGCTCAGAGCTCCATCACACACCACAGTCAAACACAGACCTGTCATGATCCACACACTATCCACATGAAAGATGCCCACTGTCAATCCTCCAGACAGAAATAAATGGAGGATAGAGGATTATGCAATCAAGTGTCCAACATTGGGGGGAATAAGATAGCTCAGGGATAGACGTGTAATGCAAGCTGCTATATATGCCATGATAGTATGGAGGGTTTTGGTGTAGTACGGATTATTTGAGAAGTAATATCCACTGTTGATGTGCATTTTGACAACCGTATGAGGTCCTGTGACTTTTTTCCTGTTTATGTCTTCCAGGTGACATGCAGAGTGCTCGACTACTAGAATTGTCTGTTGGGGAAAAAGACATCATCACCCAATATGTGACTGGACATTATTCTTTGTCATTTGGATGGAGAGCAGAATATGAGTGGGAGAGGACTGCCCTGTGGAACAGTGTGGTCCACAGGGAAAATGATGCCAGCCTGCATATCAGAACTAATGACCATGTGCAGCATCGGGCCACCAACCTCAAATGCCATGCCCATCAAAGGGCTGCTGATGCTGTAGCAAGGGACTGACTAGCCATAGGTGAGGGCTCAGCCATCCAGCCCCCACTGACACCCCCCGAGGAGCTCCTCACCACACTTAGGCCACATGCCGATTGTACAAGCCTCAGGGAAGTATTGTGGAGGTGGGTTACACAGACACACTGGATGAGGAGCGTGCAGGTAAAGGCCCAGTGGGGATTAGTACACTAATGTATCAGGCATACGTGTATCTGTATTGTATGTACATGCATGTGTCAGGTCTGATTGCAGTTGTGGATGGGGTTTTCTAATGCACAGAGGTGTACATATGTGGTGCGGGCAGAACATTGTGTATTATTGTGGTTATTACTGTAGTTGTGCAGACATGCTGCATCCATCCTGTACCAAGGCCACATGTGTGTCTGCTGACAATAAATCCCTCTCACAACTACCTAGGACCCTTTGTTCTGCATATGGGACAGCAGCCTGAACCTAGTGAGTATGGCATTGTTCTGTTGTTGCCTGGCAATACCCCAGGCATGTGAAGTGCATACAATTTACCAAACAAACAACCATCAGTAATAGCTATATTGCTTTATGTAATAGGTATATTGCTTGTTGTGCATGTTTACTTGTGCTGAAGTTAACTGTATTGCATCACAGTGATCAAAACGGTATGGAACACGTAGCTCACCATGACACCCACTTTGACAGCCATGACATACAGTGAAAAGCTACACACCCACCTTCCCAAAGGCACTCAATGGACCATTACCCAAACAGCACAGACCAGCAAGGCAGACACCCACTCAGACACTGCAACATGGCACATGCCAAGGGACACATATTTAACCTAAACAGTGTACCCCCAACCTAAGCTCCTAAGGCTAACCACCTTGCACAATACAGTGATCGTGGGTAACTCAATACTGAGGCACACACATCCCACTCACTAAGTTGAATATGGAGCAGGTAACAGCCAAATATCTATCACATATCAGCATCTAACACATGACACAGCCAGTCATGTCACTCCACAACAACTACGAGTATCACTCTGTATCCATGTGAGTGTGAATGACTTGGGACACACCTCCCTGGACTACATGACAGGAGACATGATCGAACTCTCTGATTATGTGGTCCAGGCAGGTGTGACAGTAGCCCTGGGCAGTGTACCACTGTCACTTGGAATGATGCTGCGGTACTATCAACAGATGATTGACTGCAACATTGGCTTACATGTTATGTGTCATTCCCAGGGGATCTAAAACCTCTCTGCTTGGGATCACATGATTGACAGAACCCAATGACTTGCCATGGTTGTCCTACATCTGTCATCGCTGGGTTGCCAGGTACTGGCTAAGTGTCTTGCCACCCTGATGGTGCCTTATTAGGCAGTGTTCCTAATGTTATTACCACCATAACAGCTACACATGTATGCAATCTGAGGGTCATGCTGCTCAACAGTGGACATCTGTCAGGATGCAGTCACTCATAGCAGTCATTGGTGTGGAGGATACATGTCTGCTGTAATGGATAGGTGGTTCACAGCAGCAGACAGCAGACCTGCAGTAACAGGCTATGATGCATTCCACAGCTGTCAGCCCCAAAACATGGACCACACCACACCTCCACAGGTGGTGTTGTCTCCATATTCATTATGGATAGGAACACCTCCAGTCTAGTATCCCATCATAATACATTGGAGATACTTCTGGTACAACTGCCCTGGGGTAATAGTGCAATCCAGACCATAGCCTGTTATGGGTCCACATCTATGACCCTAGACTGTCAATGCACATTCCTCAACACCCTGCAATCTCTGATGGTCCAATGCAACACTGACATAGTACGAGTCTTCAACTACCCCTCCATCACCTGGGGAATGTAGCTAAGCACCAGTACAGTGGCCCAACACTTCTGGGATTCATCATTTCCATTGCCCTAGAACAGCTCATACTGACCCCTGATAGAGGATGCAACAACCTTGACCTGTGTTGACCACTTAAATATGGGACTGTTGCTCATCCAGAGATGTCAATCCCTGCATGGTGAGATTCACACAGGCTGTAATCAACATGGAACTCAACATGTCAGCCACACCCCCCCACAAAGATAACCACCTGGCAAAACTTCTCCAAAGCTGACTTTGCAGCTATGAAAACAGGGTTGGATGTCTTCACTGCACCCATGGCAATGAGAAATAGCTGCATGGCTGTGGATTCATACACCTAGGCACTGTACAAACAGGTACATGATTGCATGGTACTAGCCAGAGCCAACAGAACCACATTTATTGCACATGCCACAGAGCTTACATGGTGGAGAACTGTGCAATGGAATCTTTGAAGGTGAGTGACATCAGCAGCAGTGCTAAAGGAGGGTCATATTTACACAGTTACCAGGATCAGGACTGGAACTCCTACCTAACTAAGGAGGGGTAAGGGAAGTGTTGTAAGTATGAATGACCACACAATCAGGTGTCTACAAGGATACACACATTCTCTCACACAACCATTCATATTTACACAGTTACCAGGATCAGGACTGGAACTCCTACCTAACTAAAGGGGTAAAGTAAGTGTTGTAAGTGTGAATGACCACAAAATCAGGTTTTTACAAGGATACACACATTCTCTCACACAAACACTCATATTTACACAGTTACCAGGATCAGGACTGGAACTCTTACCTAACTAGTTTGCTATACTATAGTATTACATAGCTATCACAAGCACCACAGAGCTTATATGTTGGAAAGCTGTGCAAAGGTATCTTTGAAGGTGAGTGACATCAGCAGCATTGCTAAAGGAGGGGTAAGAGAAGTTTAGTGAGTGTGAATGGCCTCAACCACATTCATCTAGAAACACACACACACACACACACACACACACACACACACACACACACACACACACACACACACACACACACACATACACACACCACACACAACTTTACAATTGACAGGACTGAGATTATAACTGCTACATGAATATTTGTAGTGTAGTGTTACACAGTTATCACAAGCACCACTGAGACTATAGTGGCTGAGGGCTAACGAAAGGTATTTCTACAGTGAATGACATCAGCACATCATGTGATATAGGCCAATGGGATGTGTAGTGGGTGGGATAGGCCTCATAATGGGATTCTCTCTGTTGATGTCTGTCTTTCTCTTCCCCACATCTCTGTGTGTGTATATTTTACATATTATATTATGTTGGCCTTAGATATAGGTTCATAGGTGTGTACTAGGCTAATGGCCCTAGAGCCTTTACAAGCGTAGCCCATAAGCTTACCCTGACATTGTGCCTCCCAACCTTAGTTCCTAGTGCCTCTGTAAAGTAGAGCCACTGGAGTGATCCACAGAGTGAATTTTCTATTTCCCATCCACTCATCAAGATTTTTCTTGAAGAGGGCCAGTGAGGTGTTCTGCTTGACATGCATGGGCAGTCTCTGGGTTATGAGCTTGTCCTTCCAGGATGTTCTGTTGATTGTGGTAATTGGGTTGAGGTCTCTGGAGAGTGTGGTATGGAGGGATTGGGATTTCTTTAGATGTAGCATTTCTAACAGAGCTGGGTCAGACATAGCTTTGTAAGTCAAGCAGAGATTGCCTCTAAGTAGGCAATATGAGACAGAGAATAGTTGGAGTTTTTTGAGTCTGTCCATATAGGACAAGTGTTTAAGGTCTAGGACCCTATTTGTGAGGTACTTTTGTGGCATCTTCATTTGTTGCAGGTGTCTAGTGAGGTACATGCCAAATGGGGCATTGTACTCGATGATTGGCCTAATGAGGGAAGAGTAGAGGGAGACAATGACCTCTTTCTTCCTAGATGCAAAACCCTTAGTAATGAGATGTGCCACATAGAAGGACTTTCTGACCACAGTGGCAACGTGATGGTCAAAAGTGAGTTTGCTGTCAGCCTGTGTTCCTAGATCTCTTATAACACCTTCTGTGTTCAGTGGACTACCATCAATGTGGTAATTTAAGGGAACCAGGTTTTTCCCAAAGGGGATAAAGGCACATTTTTTGGCATTGAGCTTAAGGCCATGGTTCTGACACCAGTCGTTGGTCTCACTGAGGCCTTTCTGTAGGATGTCAACATCACTTGGAGAGTCAATAATAATGCCCAACTTGCAATCATCTGTGAACTTTGTCACACAGAGTCCCTTCATGTTGGCCTGGACTTCAGAGAAGTAAATACCAAACAGGAGAGGACCCAGGACCGAACCCTGTGGGACTCCACTCATAACTGGTCATCAGTCTGACTTGGAATCAGCTACATTCACACTGTGAGTTCTATCTGTGAGCCAGTTTGCAACCCACCTAGTGATATAGGCATTGATGCCTAGCTTAGTAAGTTTTTCTATGATTCCTGAGTGGGGAATGGTATCAAAGGCCTTAGCCAGATCAAAGTAGGCTGTATGAACCACCTTACCTTCATCCACAGCTCTGGTGACTGACTCAAAGTAGTTGACCAAGTTGAGCAGGCATGATCTACCCTTCACAAAACCAAACTGTGTAGGATCCAGAGTTTGGAGAGTCCCTGTATCCTTGTTTATTAGGTCCACGATGATGCATTCCATAGCTTTGCATATCAGTCTTGTCAGGCTAATGGGGTGATAGTTCCCGGGGTCTGTAGTTGCTCCTCCTTTGTGGAGAGGGATGGCTGTAGCAGTGCGCTATTCGGTAGGGACAAAGCCTGAGGTGAGGCTGTGACTGAACAGGGCACACAGGTGAGGTGCCAGTTCACTCTGTAGTTTATGTAGAACACAGCCAGAAATACTGTCAGGTCCCAGAGAAGCTGTATTCTTGGCCTTTGACAGTGCTGTTTTAACCTGTGCAGCAGTAATAATTGGTGCCTGGAAATCTACTGGTATTGTGATTGGTCCTTTGTGGGGAGAGGGGGGTAAAGTTAGCACTGAATCTGTCTGCCACTATATTTGCAATATCTATTGGCTCGGTATAGGAGGTACTATTGTGCAGTAGCTCAGAGCAAATCTGGGCATTGCCATGGAGATTCTTTACATAACTATAGAAGGCCTTGTGGTTGTCTTTACTGCAATTCTGTTCTCATAGCTAGCTTTACAGGATTTGATGAGGGATCTCAACCTTTTGATGAGGCTGATAAGGAAGTTTTTCCAGTCTTAGGACTACAGCTTATTCCACATCAGTTTTCTCCTTCTGTTGTAGAGTTTGTTTATGGCAGGGGACCACCAGATTGGCTTCCTTTTTTTTGAGGAGAGTGTCTTAGTTCTATTGGGTATGGTGAGATCCATGCATTTGTGTATGTGTTTGTACAGTGCATTGGTGTATGGTTTGGCAGTCATGTAACTATTCCCCATTTGCATGGGTGCCATGAAGTTAGCCACCTCTGTTTTTAGGAGCCCAAAGTTAGTTTTGGAGAAGTTTTTCATGGTGGTTACCTTTGTTGTGGGGGGTGGGAGGGATGTGGATTTCCAAGGTGATAAGCTTGTGATTGGATCTAACCAGGGAGGAGTTGACTATTGGTGTTGAGCAACAATCGCCCATGTTAGTAATGACCAGGTCAAGGATGTTGCTAACTCTAGTGAGGGTAAGAACGAGCTGGTCCAGGGTATTGGAATTAATGAATTCCAGAAAGCGTTGGGCAAGTGTATTGGTACATGAGTAGTTTTCCCAGTTAATGGAGGGGTAGTTGAAATCACCCGGTATGAGAGTGTTAGGTTGGACCCTAATAGTCTCCAGGGTGCTTAGGAATGTGGAGTGTGAATCTTGGGACATGGTTGGGGACCTATAGCAGGCTACGACCTGAATTGCTGTCTTACCCAATGTTAGCTGCACCTGAAGTATCTAAGATGTGTTTTGTTGGGCTACCAGTCTGGAGGTGTCACATCCTTTATAAATATGGAAACACCACTGCCTTTGGAGCTTCAGTTCAAGTTCTGGGGCCAAAAAGTGTGGAATGAGTTGTAGCCTGGTAGTGCAGCGGTGCTTTCTGCTGCATTGAACCAGGTCTCTGTTAAAGCACAAATGTCAATGTTCTCCATTTTAAGGAGTACTTTGAGTCAGTGCATTTTGAGATTTAGACTTCTAGCATTGAACAGCATGACCCTCAAATTGCATTTGTTTGTAGCTGTTACAGTGGTAATTTAGTCTTTGGAACACCACCTAAAAAAGGCACTCTAGGGGTGGCAAGAATCTTGGCCAGTATCCGGAAGCCCATGGGTGACAGATGCAGGCCATCTCTAGCAAAACATCGAGGTCTGTCAATCAGGTCATCCCAGGAAGACAGATACTGGATCCCTTTAGAATAACACCAGAAACTTAGCCAATTGTTGAAATCAATCATTTTCTGCTTATACTGTGGTATAATTCTGGGTGATGGTAGGATGCTGCTCAGGACTAGGGTCATACCCACCTGGGCTACATAATCCGAGAGCTCCTCCATGTCTCTTTTCATGTAGTCCAGGGAGGTACATCTCGGGTCATTCACTCCCACATTTACAATGACAGAGTCATATTTGTACCTGTTTTTGAGGGACCTGAGTGCATGCGTTATGTAGCGGATCCTGGTGCCTGACAGGCAGCTGACTGTTACTTTCTCCTTATTCAACCTAGTGAGTGGGACATCAGTGTGCCTCACTATCGTGTCACCTCTGACTAGTGTGTTGGGCATGCTGTTTTGCCTCAGGGGCTTTGGTTGAGTGGCACACTGTTTAGGAGAGTTATGTGTCTCATGATTAGTGTTGTGTTGTGCTGGTCGAGTGCGTTTCTGCCTTGGAGGTCTCTGCTGTTTGGTTAGATTTTTATTGAGAGCCTCCATGAAGGTGGATGTGTGGTTTGTGTTTTTATGTGAAGGCAATGCTGGTGTGTGTTCTGGAGGGCTATGTGTTCCATGTGGTGTGGTGCAAGTGTTGACCTTCTCCTCTTGACCAGCTATTCCGGTCTTGGCAGGAGAGTGCATGGCTTCCAATTTGGATATATAAGTGCATATCTCACAAGTCTGAGTGTTGGGGGGTAAGAGGAGAGGGTTGTCAGTGTACATGAGGCAGTTGCTACATTGCCTCGGGATGCCCAAGTTCACCAGGTTAATAGGAGAAAGCACAGGGAACTGATCTTTAGACAGCTTGTAGCACTTTTGTGTACTACAATAATTGCTACAAGAAATCTGGTAAAGTACTAAACTAACAAGCTAGTAAAAGTGCAGGAGAGGAGAGAACTAGTAGATCTAAGGGAAAAATTGAAGAGCAGACTTTGGCACTGCTCAGAAGCTTACAAACAGTCCTGGATACAGCAAATGTGTATCTGGACTAGATTAGTTACAGGAAAGGTGGGAAATAAGTGCAGATGTGGGCTTTTAAACCAGAAAGTTGAAAGAGATGGAAATACTGCCCACATGGTCAATAAACTACAATTTCTGGGCCAAAAAACACTCTTCTTGTGGTAGATAGGCTACCTAGTACTTACCACTCCCACTGATATGCTAAAAGGCTTTCTTCCAACACAGAAAGGCTTGGGGGCTCAGAAGCTTACAAACAGTCCTGGATACATCAAATCTGTACCTGGACTAGACTCAAATCTGTACCTGGACTAGACTAGCTACAGGAAAGGTGGGGAACAAGCGCAAATGCAGGCTTTTAAACCAGAAAGTTGAAAGAGATGGAAAAACTGCCCAAACAGCCAATAAACTACAATTTCTGGGCCAGTAACCACTCCTCTTGTGGTAGATAGGCTACCTAGTGGTAAGCACTAAGTAGATAGGCTACCTAGTGCTTACCACTCTCATTGATAAGCTAGAGGACTTCCTTCCAACACAGAAAGGCTGGGGGGGGGGGCTCAGGAGCTTACCAACAGTCCTGGATACAGCAACTCTGTATCCAGGACTATTGGTATGCAGTCCTGGATACAGCAACTCTGTATTTGGACTAGACCAGTTACAGGAAAGGTGGGAAACAAGCACAAATGCAGGCTTTTAAACTAGAAAGTTGAAAGAGATGGAAAAAAACTGCCCAAATGACCAATAAGCTACAATTTCTGGGCCAGGAACCACTCCTCTTGTGGTAGATAGGCTACCTAGTGCTTATCACTCCCTCTGATAAGCTAGAAAGCTTCCCTCCAACACAGAAAGGCTTGGGTAGCTCAGAAGTTTACCAACAGTCCTGGATACAGCAAGTTTGTATCTGGACTAGACTAGTTACAGGAAGGGCAGGAAACAAGTTTAATTTTTTTTTTACAGAAAAGCAGCTAAAACAGCAGTAAATACAATTCAAATGCAGTGCAGGCTAGCACACTTGAGTGTGTAGCAATATTATTGCAAATACAGTTTAAATAAATGCAATTAAGTTAACAAATGACTAAAGGCAAGTGCAGAAGGCAGTAAATTAGAAGGCTACTAACAAGCAGTAATAAGTGCAGAGTAAGAGCAACTGAACACATGCAGAACAGCAAACTAAGACAGTTGCAGTAAGAACATGAGTATTCCTATCCAATATGTGTGTGTGAAGTATCAATGGCATACAATTTGGTGTGTGTGTGCAGAGACATCTGCGAATAACTGATATCTGTAGTCCACTGTTGGGAGACATGGGCTCTCTAAGTGTAGGAGCATGCCCAGTATGACCTTCTATATTGAGTGTGTGCATCCATTCTAGGGAGGGTTGGACTCAAGTTCGGGTTTTGTGTGCTACAGCTACACCTAGCAAACTGTTTCTGCAGGATATCTGTAGATAGGTTGCCAATATGGAGGCACAATGGGCTTAAGATAGGGGGGATACCCTAACTATTGCTGTCTATGCTGCTTGTGTGACATGTTTGGTTGTACCATAGATTTTCTGACATATGTAGTGTTTTACATTGTGATGTGTCATGTCAACTACTGACAGTTATCATTCTTTGCTCACAGTTATTTACTGGGAAATACAAGATGATTGAAGCTGTGACCAATATTCTGAGGCATATAGACTACACATTCTGGCACACACCTGCCATTGTGGAGAGGTAGCTACAGACAATAGACTGCTGGTTCTGTATAAATGATCCAGCACCTTGTTAGTATGCTGGCTGGGGATCCCCTCCTTGTGCTTTTCTCAACTTCACGGAATGGCCATATCCTGCTGGGGCCATACCTCTCAGCTGTGCAGATACACCCAGGTTATTCAGAGGTAGGATTCATATATCTGGTCAGTTTACCTTCACATTGTGGTTTACAAGTGGTTTTGTGGCCATTCATTCATGGGTTTGCAGTCAGGAGTAGTATGGGAGGACAGTAGAGTTTCAGACTTCACACACTTCATGGCCATGCATCTACACCCCCCCCCCCCCGGTTATTCTCTCTTCTACCTAACATTATGTAAGCAATATCTCAGAGGTATCCTTATAGTTGGGCCTTTATCTCAGCAGTATTTATGGCCAGATCCACAGTCCTTGCAGTAGAACATGGGGAGGCATGCTACTGGCATTTGTCAACATGGCCTTGCATTTGTTTTCTGTTTACTGTGTTAGCTTGTTAGTTGGGACCCCCTGACATTCTGTACATTGGCACTATGGGTAAGGCATGGGCTTTTGCCAGAGGACTGTAGGCCATTTGAGACTGCTGCAGGCCATCTGTTACTGCAGTTCTACATGGGATTGGGGTGTGCACACCTGCAGAGTTTAACATTTGAAATGACTGTACTGGTATTTCAGTTACTCTTTTGGCTTCCATTAAATATTGTATTGTGACCTATCAAGCAGACAGGAGGCATATCAGTAGAGTACACATGTTAGATCTTAATGGCATATATTTCAGTTTCACACTTCCTACCCTTCAGAACTAGAATGCAGCTGCCAGACCTGTTGTAGTGTTGTCAGTGTAGGTCTGGTGGGGGGCTGTTCACCAGTGCCATCATTTGGTAACCTTAGCCTGGCCTTTCTTCATGGTCATCTACACCTGTCCTGCTGGGTGAGGCTGGTTGCGGATATGTGACCCTCACTGACATCCATGTGTGTGACCTATTGACACCCACAGTTCTTTGGGCCATCACATGTACTGCGGTGGGGGTTGTCACCTTGTGTAGTGCTGCCTAGTATGTTGACACCAGTATTTGTTATGAATTTCTTGCTGTCCCATGTAGCTGTCTGCTGCTATCCCATTCAGCCACCCAATTCCCTTGCATGCTTGCATACATATCATACATACAAGTATGAGAATATACTACTCCATTCAGTAATCTATAGGAAGGGTAACTTACCTTGTTGCTGGGCCAGTATTGAGGATGGTGCTGGAGGGCTGATTATGTTGGATGCACATAGTACACTCCCTATACGTGGTAAAGCTCAGGTAGTGTCATGTTTGGCATCCCTTTTACTGTATGTGCTGGTTGGAGAGAGGTAAAAGTCCCTGGGTCCCAACAGTGTCAGTGTGTGTGTGTGTGTGTGTGTGTGTGTGTGTGTGTGTGCTATGTGTTGCCTCTTTGCCAAGGCCTGGGCATACTGTGCACACCTCCTTCTGCCTACAGGGGCAGGCTCAGGATGTTCCTCTTCCAAGTCCCTCTGTGCCTGTGCTGGCCTTTGCAATGGTGGGGGGCTGTGTGGCCCTGCTCCATGCTGTTTCTGCTGCAGCTGTTTCACCATGATCATATTGTGTAGCATGGCACATACTATGAACATTTGTGTACATGTAGCTGGAAAGTACTGCAAGGCTCCACTGGATATGCCAAGGCAGAGGAATCGTGACTTGAGCAACCCAAACACATATTCTACAATGATCCTGGTTTGTGCGTGTGCCTCATTATGGTGTTCTTGTTCAGGTGTGTGTGCATTTCTGATGAGTGTCATCAGCAATGGCTCCAGTGCATAGCCAGCATCACCCATTAGATGGCCATATGGGATGTGCCCCCTGGCAAATGCCTAATACAGCTGTGAGCAATGCCAGATGTGGAAGTTGTGACAGCTTCCAGGGCTACCAGCACACACATTCATGATAATGCCCTGGGCATTGCACATGACCTGGCAGCTGATGGAGGGGAAGTCCTTGCGGTTCATGTAGACCCTGCCCCACTCACCGGGTAGTGCTTTGATGTGGATGTGTGTGCAGTCTATAGCACCACCTACCTCAGGTATTCTGCTATATGGTGGAAGAGATGCATACATCTGGTCAGCACCTCACGGGTGGTGGGGAAATATATGTGCTCACTGGCATTTTGTGTCATGGCATCCAGGAACTGGTGGAGTACCCTGGATGCTGATGCCAGTGAGACCCCCATGATATCCCCAGTTGGTCTTTGGAAGGTACCTGTGGCTAATATTTTTAAGCCTAGACATATGGGTTCCCCTCTATTAGCTCTGTGTGTGAGGCGTGGCTGGCACAGCTCAATGATTTGCTGTAGGAGGTCCCTGTCCACCCTATAGCGCTCTATTATTTCCAGCTCATGTAGACCCTGGTAGATTACCCTGGGTCTGTACACTCTTCTGCTCCTCCCCACTGTGGGTTGGTTGTCACCATTCTCCTCCTCACCACCCTCAGTCTCTATCACATATTGAAGGAGTAAAGCAGCAGCAGCCTCTAACATTTTTAGTTAGTTTTGCCATTTAAAAATCCTCCATTTGTGTACACTGGTGGTGCAGAGTTTGTGGGCAAAACCAGCGTGTAAGGTGTTTGCATAGTTTATATTAGTGTGTTGGGCTGCTGCATGTGTAATTATCTGATTCTGATACATTCCACCTGCCAGATATGCTAGTTCTCCTTGATTGCCTTCCTAGTTTTGTTTCCTCTTCCCAGTTCCTCCCTATTTAAGCCGTGAGGCACACCATGCATACCCAGTGCTCATATGTAAACAGTGCTGTCATTTCCTCTTTTTTTATTTATTTTTTTTTTTTTTGGTTTACATCCCGGTGCATGACCTGCATGCCCATTTAGGCTATATACACAGTGCTCAGGCATATATGACACACATATTTCCTTAGCTGTGCGGCCACAGAGCTCCAATGACCTTACAGCAAGCATGACACACCCCCTTATGAACTCATTCAGCTCTTACACTTGCACTGTTGTATTACTGCACCTACACGGTTAGGTAGAAGCTGACATTTTGAAGAATTCTGTGATTCAGTATAACTCCCCTCATATGCATACCCCAGTGTGTAGGTCATTAGTTACTGCACTTAAACGGACCCTTTTCCCTTGAAAACCAGTGGTCCCTGGTATTGTTTACATTCTGCATGCCATTGACTATAATGGCAAAATGCAGAATTATCTTAATATTGACTTTTCTCATTTTTTTTTTTTTTCAGCATGATCCCATTTGCAGGCACTGCCCTAAGCTTAAAAGGCCAAAATTGGCCAAAAAAAAGTTTAATTTTAAAAAAATAATACACTTTTTAATGCCAATGGCCTTATATTTGGCCACTGGCATGTGTGTTTGACTGTAATACATGCTTTCCATGAGCTGTCCTGCCTCCGTTTGTTCAGATGCAGAAATGTATTCAGTTACTAACTGAATACATTTCTGCTCTGACACTGTTCCTGCATGGAGTCCAGCCAGCTTTGTGGATCACAGAATCACCTCATTTGCATGGTTTTTACCAGCAGATGAGTTGATTTGCATCCCTCATGGCTTTCCATGCAGGAACAGTGTAGGGCCGCTCATGCACGTGGAAACGGCATGTACTTGGATCGCAAAGTGGCACATTTTCCATGCAGGAGCAGCTACACTTTTCCTGCACGGAAATCAGCCATTCGTGAGTCCGGGGGCTTGTTTTGTCTAATGAAGTGCATCTGCTCTTGGCCCTGTTGAGAGTCTGTTGATGGGTGACTCTAAACATGATGCTGTTTATAATAATTGTTTCTTTAATACTTTTCCTCAAACAGATTCCAGTCCTAGTTATTCTACTGTTGGAGTGAAGCACAATGGAAGACAAGTTAGAATGCTGATTTGTTACCAGGACTGTAAAACCATAATATGGCCATAATAAATGTGTCCTTGCTGAATAAATGTTTTGCTTAAATAATGGCTATCTCAAGTGTTGCTGCTTTATGAATAGTTGATTTATAGCATATGTAGGAATTTTTAGAGTACTGAATAATCAAAAACATTCAAAAGTGTTAAACATGCACATCGACAGGATAATTTCAGTGTGTTGACTTATTATGCATCAGTTGTGCACATATCCTTATTTTACAATTTCAGAGAGAAGCATCTCTCTCCTTGCAAGGGAAGAGATGATGTCATGATAAGGAAATAGAGTGGCCTGATTCTGTATATACTGTGAATTTGTATTTTAGCCTCTGTCATTTTAAGACAAATGTATAGCAATATTATTTTAGAAATTACTGTACCCCATAATGCCTGAGCCTAGCACCTGTTGCTAGTGTATTCATTATGAGAAAACTGTGAATCCAAGTGCTGCAAGAATATCTTCAAATAAAATGTTGTACTTTTCTCCCATGTCTTGTTTAAATTCAACTTTTTTATGTACGGGGGGGGGGTGGGGGTGGCTGGTGGCTTTAGTGGTGCAGCAGTTAATGTTGTTGGTTTGATTCTTGGCAGGGGTGCCTTCTGTGCAGAGTCTGCATGTCCTGCCTGTGGTCACATAGGTTTCCTCCCACATTCCAAAGACATGCAGTAAGCAGACTGGATGCTCTAAATTGGTTGTAGGTGAGTTTGTGTGTGTGGCAGGGCTTGCCACCCAGTGGTGTGAACCTTGGCTCGAGATGATTGTCACTGTTGAAGTGACACTCCAACCCCATGTGCAAAATGGGAAAAAAGGGTATGGATGGAATTCAGAACATCTGTTTCCAAAAGTCTAGCTTGCATTCTTGTCTTATTTCTTCTGAACCATTTTTAGCCTTCACTGTATAAAGTTTTTTTATTTCTGTAGCCCCAACCAGAGCCATTTGTTGACACTCTTAATTCTCATATTTCTGTTCATTAGAATTTAAAATATTTGAAAATTTTTGCTTTTTGTTGGACACACACTATAGAAAAATTGTAATTTTTCAAACACAGATTCCACACAATTTTTGAAATGTAAGACAGTAACAGAGCTTATGGTGGTGCAGTAGTTAGCATTGCCACCTCAAAGCAAGAGGTTCTCCGGTTCGATTCTCAGCTGTGGTGCCTTCTGTGCAGAGTCTTCATGTCCTCCCTGTGGTCATGTGGGTTTCCTCCGGATGCTCTGGTTTCCTCCCACATCCCAAAGACATGCTGTAGGTGGATTGGACACTCTAAATTGGCCCTAGGTGTGAGTGCATGCATGTGTGTGCCTTCTGTGGAAGCTTGGGCACCTGGCTGGCAACTCAACACTGTAAAACTCCACTGCCAATCATGAGCGGACAGGTGATCCGCTGTGGTGACACCTAACCGGGAAAAGCCGAAAGAAGAAGAAGATTGTTGCATGGAGTATATCTGGCCAGATCTTTAATTACAGTTTCTGTGTTCTCCTTTACTGCACCAGTATATCTTCATGTGGTTCTTTTTCATATCCCTTAATGTTTCCATACATTCTCACTTTATTTTTATATATAACTCACATGTTATTTTACACAGCCATTTTCTCCTTTAATTCTTTTAATTTGTATCAGAAAGTTTACTTGCAATACATACACCTTTGACTTTCGGTAAGATCTGGTCTATTTTTTCAGTTGCCTGTCCTGAATGTCTTAATTTCTTATAACACAAGTTATTGTCTTCTTAATGAATCGTGCGGCTTACAAAATTCACGATCTTTGTCCTGGTTCTTCAGCTCAATAACATAAGCATTTAGAATCTCTGTAGGAAATTATGTTATTATAATGAAAAATGGAAAATAAATGGTCATTTTTTGCAGACATAATAAATCTTCAACTTCTCTTCCTCTCTCTTTTACTATTGCTATATTGTCTTTCTTCTCTTCAAAATAAGTAAAGTGTGAAATACCTTTAAGGTTTCTTCCACAGTGACGTGGCAGGAATGAAACACACTCATTAAACACTTCTTGGCTTATAGACTCACAATGAGGAATAAACTGAATTTCTGGATTCAAAGTTTCCAGTCCTTTGTTAAGTTTCCACGTTGAAACAAAAATCCTAGTCATTACAACTGGGCTATTTTTCCAACTTTAAGTAATACTCTGTTTTTACAAACCCATAAACCCTTGAAAACAAGCATTCCACTTCTGCAGATGCATTTTCTCTGTTTGTCAGTAATTGTATGTACTTCTTACACAGTGAGGTAGCTTTCAATGAAGATTTGAACAAACCTCTATGCAGGGCCGGCCTTAGCTGAAATGACACCCTAGGAGAAGTAGTGCTCTGGTGCCCCTTAAGCCCCACCCACACCATACTCAAGGAACACCCCTAAGTGAGCCACGCCCACAGGCAGGTCACTCCCACAGCTTGCATTTTTTTAAATGAATGGAAAATCAATGAATGCTTTGTCATACTGTAACAAAGATACCCTGTAATGTAGTTAACCTACAAGTGAATTCTTAATAAACCTGCTTGATCTGTTCCTGCAAGTGAATTCTCCTTAATAAACCTGCTTGATCTGTTGCTCCTTCAAGATTTTATCTACAGTCATGACACAGTAATAAAACTGCTTTTTACAAAATTCATTGATGTTTATGCATAGAACTTGTGTCATTTACTCTGGTGTGCATGACTTTACCTAAAATGTTACACATTAATTATTACATACTCTGATGTGTGCTTCATGCTCTTCACAGGTCAAGTCAGCATACTTCAATGTCAGCAACACAATGTGATCTGACAAAAAATAAGGCAAAAATCTGGACATTGTGGAAATATCAACACCAGACACATGCCAGTTGCAAAATGGCTATAGTGTGACACAGTCACTGAGCACTGCATGATTCATTGCCTTGTTACCTAGCTTGAACTGATCAAATTAAGTAGCAATTTCCACAAAAGTCTGTCATACCTCTTCCGCTTCAATACAATTACACCACTGAGAATGCAAGCTGGCAATATTCAATTAGTCTGCCTAGAATTTGCTTACAGAAACTAGTTTTTAATCTATCAAACCTGCATTAATTTACCTACACATGCAATGGATGCAAGCAACCCAAAAATGTGATTTTGTGCATCCATTCTAAGCAGACTGCTTGCTTCTGCCTCACTACATCTTTTTGCAAATTCAGTCACAGCAGATGTGTTACACGTATCAATCATCTGGTTGTTTTCGTTCACATTCCCCACATAACTAAGATGCATGTTGTTTGATATATTAATGACCGTTCTGCACTTTTTACAGTACAGTATTTTCTATACCTCAGACTCATGAGGAACCTTTGAAGATGTACTCCTTGTTCAGAAAGTTCTTTTTCCATCTATAACAAATAAAAATGTTTACATATTGCCTTGTCCAGAGTGTTTTAGGCACAGCATTCTTCAAGATCACTTTTCCTGACCCACCACTCATTTAAAGACTGATCATCACAGAATCCTAACATGGTCATGCTTTCCAAGTTATATTCTTACATTTCAAATCCTGTGCTTATTTTCGAAAATGTCATTTACTTGCTTTAATGCAACTATATCCTAACATATTCCCTCTTATAAAGTGTATTCTCCACCCTAAAAACGAAAATTATCACATAAATAACACAAGACTTAGTTGTGTTCCTCTTCTGTGACATTTCTATACCATTTAACTTTCTCACTGTACCAGTGTTGGGTTTGAATGAAATCTCACACTTTAGATTTTTTTCTTCCTAGCTGTTCATATAATGTAATGCATCTTATTTAAAGTTTTCTGGCCAAGGAAAAAACCCATAGAGCAAAGATTCACAGCTGCCTTCGTTCCCTGCCAAAAAAATCATAACCTACTAAGATTCTGAGGATTCATAACTTTTACTACAAACTGAGCCGCTTAAGCAGCTAGAATGCTGAAAGTGCTAAAAACCTAGATACCACTGATAGAACAAAACAGTGGCCAAGACTAAGTCCTTGACCTTCCAAGTTTATCAGTCGATTCCTAACTTTACAAAAAATATTTAATCATCATTTTATAGATGCAGAGAATATTGTTTCTTTGCAGGGTGTTTAAAATGTGAACATGAACGGCCACTGAAAAATTCCTGAATGAGAAATATAAATGCAAAGCTAACATTTACTGCAGGGTATTATGATTTCACATTCTGAGCACACAATGCCAAAAATAAGTGGGGGAGCAAAGTCAAGTTGTGGATGTTTTTAAAGAATGCAGTCAGTATTGCCAAAGATTAGTTTAGTAACAAACATTAATAGAAGTACAAGAATTCAATTCACAATACAGTTCAATGAGAGTTATGAAACTAATCTTTGGCAATACTCACTGCCTGCACTCTTTTAGTCATATCTCAACAGTGGCACACAACAGCATTTTGAATAAATTAAAGTGCATGTATGCATGCAGCATGCTACATTATTTTCTGGCGAGCTGAATTATCTTTTCATAAAATGAGGTTTTCCTGACCCTAAGATAACATTTAAAACATCTGCAGACAGTTGGTACCTGAGCCTTTATTTTTATTAGCTCTTTTGTTACCTGGGAAGATTCATGAGGTACAGTTGCTGAGAAACATCCACACTATACATTACCTTGTGAGTCTTGCCAGGTAAGAAAAGAACTAATAAAAATAAAAGCCTAGAATTACCACCTGCCTGCAGATGTTTCTCTTCAATGAGCTTCAATTAGTGAAAAATGAGTGGAGCAGATATCTAATTTGGTCCAAATTACGTAAGATGACTCACTTGATTTGTATCACTAGCAAGTACTCCCATATCAAGAAGTTTATTTAAACAAGATTGCAATGAGAAACATATACATGACACTGAGGACACATGAAAAACTATCACTATAAAAAAAATCACTAACTCACTCCATCATAAACTTCTTGCACAGCAACAGCTCTAGCACATATTCACTTCTCTTTTGGGGAAAATACTGTATTGATGAGCAGCGATGCATAATCCCTCAAAAGGAAAACTTCTTAAAACCCTCATAGTTCTAAAAGACAATCTAGCTACATTTAAATGGGAAAAGGGGAGAACCAGATACAGTACAAGCTACAAACGGACCATATGAAGGTACTACCCATCTTAGATACACTCACTTAGAAAGAAAACATCACGATTTTATATACCGCTATCTCACTTTCTTTACCTAAACAGACTGCTTAGTATAAGAAAATACAAATGTATCATTTCTTTTCAGTGTTCCAGGGCAGTAAATCCTGCTCTACTCTGTCATTGACAATTTCTGTTCGGGCTTTTACTTCATATACAAACACAAGCAACCTAGAACTATATAGTCTCTGAGTTATGTAGACAAGTGATTTTACATAAAGGATGGTGATGTTGATTTCAGCTCATAAATTTACATTTTACACTGTATGCAGTTTTGGAAAGAACAGCACCACAGTACAAATTACTGCTGTTAGCACTCAACCTCAAGTTTTGAGGTTCAGTCATTTAGTCTGGTTGCTCTCTTTCTGGCGTTTGCATATTTACATTTGTTTCCACAGCAAAGTACAGCAAAGTATCATTAATATGTATGTACCTGTGCCTAAATGTCAGAGAAAGCACCTTCCACCCACAGAATGACAGCTTTAATTTACTATGACTAAAACAGAATGATACATCATTGTCTAATTTATTGTATCTGCCTCAACAGATATTAAAATGACTATTCTGATTGACTGCCACTGATTATCAAAATTCATTGAATTCAGCCTTTGGCCAACCAGAATTGATTTGGCACTTTCAGATCGCCTATTGCACTCTGACCTTCTTGAAATTGTGAATAGGACTGAGGACTGAAAATTTAAAAGCAAACACTGCAACAAGCCTTTCCAGTCACATGCCAAAAATGAGTCAAGATTAATGAACTGGACAGAAGCTTTACAGGCAGTAGCCTGAACCACTCAATCTGTCTTCTTCATACTGTTTGCAGTAACAATCCCACTAGTTCTGTTTTCTATTATCCTAAGTTTTCTTAAATGGTTTAGTGAAGCACAGCATGCAATAACATGGTACGCGCTTTTTACAGCTAAAACATTTTGTTATGCCGTCATTTAATCAAGAAGTATGCCAAAACAGCCCTGTATGCCCAAAAATGTCAGCAAGATTATACCTTTTATTGGAATGTATTTTAGCTACCTGACTTCACTTACCTTAAGCACACAAATAAAAATCCCAAATAAAACCACTCTTTGTCCGCCCACGTGGTCGAGAACCAAGTCGCCGATTCACGCACTTCAAACATCCAGGGGAAATAAAAAATTCAAAAGATCTGCCCGCCTCTATTTCATTAATGAAAAAAGAGATGAGAGGCAGGCATGATCAAACTTTTATTCTATCAATTGAAGCAGCAGCCAGGGACGTCAGTGGTATAAAAGTATTATTGATTGGATGCTTTAATAATGACTGATCACATGGATGCAGGGGGAGGGAATGGAAGAACACAGCAGGGGACGGTGGTTTCTGCTATGTGCGAATTATGCTTTGGAATGAGGAAGTGGGGGAGGGTGCAAACGCTACAGTACAGGGCGGAGAAGTGGAGAAGAACAGAAATTTAAGTAAATTAAACTTGTGCCCTTTATGAGGCCGGCCTGTATGGCGCCCTAGGCGGTTGCCTAGTTCGCCTATGCCAAAGGCCGGCCATGCCTCTATGAGGTCCATATTCAGAGTTAGCTCTGTAGAAAAAATGAACATAACACGACCTGCAGAATTCTTATGTACCCCCATATTATACTACTGAGATAAATAGAAGTCTTATACATGTTCTTCTACACAACACACACACACACACACACACACACACACACACACACACACACACACACACACACACACACACTTAAAAGTGTCACATATGTTTCAAACTTGCAAGATAGCACTTTACAAAAAAAATGTCAAGTTTTAAATGCTCTGGATTATCTGGATTATTACTTTCATTTTCTGACAACTAGTGCATTTACCATGGCTGTATTGGCATTTCTCTCACTGGAAGACTGTGACTATAGGGGTGCAGATAGTTTTAGCTAAAAGATTGTAGACTTCCCAGAGTTCTGAAAAGCATATTCCTACTGGAGCTAGGAAAGGTGGCAGTGTTATATGTGTGTCAGTACAAGATGTGGCAGCTAGTCACTCTGTAGAATTTTTAAATAACCACCTTTGAGACTACAGGATCTTGAACAAAAATAAATATTACTTTAATGGCCTTGCATATGTATAATATATATTTATTTATTAATTGATATATATATGTCTAGCAGTTGGCACAGATGGTTAATGCTTATTTAGTTCTCTCAGCCCACCCCTGAAAAGGGACTGTGTTTCCAGTGGGTCTATCTGGTGAACAAATGGGCAACATTATTATTCTCTCTGTCTCTCTCTCTCTCTATATATATATATATATATATATATATATATATATATATATATATAAATACATATATATATATATATATATATATATATATATATATATATATATATATTTATATGGCTTCCCTACATATCTATGCAATGTAATCCAATGAATACTAACTCTCTGAGTTATAGCTTGCCAGTTTTCCAGTTCCCAGTGGTTTAATAGGACAGTTGGAATACTATTACTTCCACAAGCATCGTCGGCCTTTCTAGCTGTTGTATATTTTTCTACTATCATTCCTGCAGATGTGGAGTTACTACATACAAGTAGAAAGGCTTTAGGAAGAAAACCTGAGGGGTGTAGAAAACATTGAATATGTGTTTTTGCAGCAGGATGACTACTCAACCATTTGGTATCAACATCTAAGTGGTTTACTTGGTATTTGGGAGTATGGGTTTTGGAGATTAACACACACACACACACACACACACACACACACACACACACACACACACACACACACACACACACACACACACACACACACACACACACACACACACACACACACACACACACACACACACACACACACACACCCTAAATATATGTATCTTTGATTCAAAGTCACTTTGCTTCAATTTACTGACTTGGCCTTCTCATATCCTTCCTACCTCACACATCCAATGTACACACAAATATATAACTGCACATGTGCATGTACCACTATCACAGCCCAACTGTTACTGCTACCTATCACTGGTACTTCATTGTCTTAACTCTACAACAACATCACTGTGGACCACAGTCTTTATGTACATAATTTTCTGGTAACCGACTTCAATAAAAATGTATATGCAGCTCTTCCGGTCCCTTAATTATTTCAAGATATTCTGCAAATGTACTGTTCATTTGTAATAAAATATAAAATTGTTATGTTGACCAAAGGTAGGTTAAAAAAGAAACTGTCTCCACAACTGTGCATAAAGGGGATACACTACCACATAGATTGTAGAGCCTTAGCAAGATGTGATCAATTGAGGTTCACAAGAGGCCATGTTCTATTCAGTTCTGTTTGAGTCCTTCAACAGTACATCTACTTAGATAACTTTTTTTTTTTTTGCAATTCCCCCCTCTGCTGTGGCCAGAGCTTTTCTTCTGTCTTCATAGCCATGATCACCCAGACAATGATTGTCTTTTAGCCAGGAAGGGTCCTACAGTGCAGGCGCAACATTGAGGCATTGAAGAGGAATATGCAGAAATGAGATAATGGCTTCCCAGTGAACTTTCCTATAGGCAACATATACTTTTCTTGCTTCCCTAGCTTGTTTATTTCCCCAGCCCCACACAAGATATGCAGCCCTATCAGTGTGGTCTGTGTATAGATGAATACATTCACACATGTACACTCTCTGCTGTAGTTGATCCTCCTACATTCCACTTCAGTTGATTCTCCTGCATTCCATGCTAGCTGATCCTTATGCATTCCATGTTAGCTGATCCTTATGCATTCCATGTTAGGCAATCCTCCTGCATTATGTGCACAGTTGTTATACCTGGGCTAGAGACAGCAGCCTCCATCAGGAGCTGTATCCAGTGTAAAACACCAGCACTGCCTCCTTGACAGATGGAGTACCAGGAAACACTCCTTGTTGATTCTTCTGCATTCCATGTTAATGGATCATCCTGCATTCTGTATATAATTGTTATACATGGGCTGGAACCAGCAGCCTCCACTGGGAGATGTATCCAGGCATGAAACATCAGCACTGTCTTCCTGGCAGAAGAAATACCGGGAAACACTTGTTGATTCTCCTGCATTCTGTATACAGTTGTTACACCTGGGCTAGAACCAGCAGCCTGAATTGGGAGCTGTATCCAGGCATAAAACACCAGCACTGTCTCCCTGACAGAAAGAGTACCAGGAAACACTTCTTGATCCCCACTTAGATGCCTAGTTCTCTAACTGAGCCCACACAGCCAGCATTCCATATTACATTTTCCCTCCTTTACAGCAGCTGAGCTGGTACATGAAAAGAGCTCTGCACTTTAAAGGACAAGTTTGTTAAAATGTAATTGTGGCCCACTGATTATTTCCTGCAGTTTCATAGGTGAATCTTTCTTCTGTTGCAAAACACATGAAATGGTATTATGGAGCAAAGAAGTTTGTTAAAATAGTGATGAAGCCCTAACTGTGGTTATAGTTTACCGCCTCACGACCTGCTATCAGTGCACCATACACACTTATCAGTGTAGGACTAAATAAATATTTGTCTGCTCAACATTCTGTGATTGCTAAATGTGCTTTGCAGCAATACATAGTCACATGACCAGTCTTTGTTTTTCTGTTTGTCGTATGCATGATGCTGGCATAGATAAGTAAGGGAATGTTCATGCACGGAATGTTATGGAAATAGAACTGACCTCTAAAAACGGGCTTGTTTTGAAGTGCTTTTGGCTCATGGAATGCCTGTTTTTAAAAATTTTTATTATTTATAAGTCGATCAGAAAATGCAATAACTTTCAACATTAGAAACTGCAGTGAATGTTATCCATTAAAAGCACATGTCATATATGGGAAGAAAAAATAACCAATAGCTATTAAAGCATCCATTGCATTTTGGTTCAGGTTACATGAACTGTGAAGAAATTAATGAGTACTGATTTGAGTTTTAGGGTGATTATATTTCTATTTACTCTTTATGGGTCTACTGACTATATCCATTTAAAAAGGGAATTATGCTAGGGCAGCTATGGATAAAGTTCAAGTAATAAAACTACATGGACATTGTTAAAAGTCAGCTTAGGGAATCCCTAGGAAGTTAAAGGCTGCATTCCCCAACCCTGCATGTCACACTGAAGGCAAGAATGTTTTAATGTAACAACCAGCTATCTGTTTGTGTGATGGTTTTGTACCCTATGCAGCAAAGTTGGGCATTATTTAAATCCTTAATATAAACCTGTGGTGGTGGTGAGGGAAGAGGGGGTGGGTTTTGGTATGGACCAAATAGTCTCAGTGAGTCAAGCTTCCATAAATCATTTCTCTGATTCCAATATACGGTCTTGTTTTACAACTATACCACATTTTGGGAACTTATGGGTTATGAGAATAAACATTTCCAGTAAACAGTCATAAACAACCATAAGAGATACATCCCCAGTATCTGCTTAAGTGTGAAATGAGATGAGAAGGATTCAGACAGATAACATTCTTTTAACACAGTGTCTATGGTGTCTATATTACATAATCAAACTTTTAAAAGTTTGAACATCATATGGTCGATACGATATGATCAAACTTTTAAAAGTTCGAAAATGCAATAAAAAATAAACCAAAGCAAAACCTACCTGAACGACTTAAGCAAGGTGGTAAGCCCCCATGCACCCCCCACGTGGGGGGCTGTGCATCCCACACCCCCTGCTCTTTAAATATGCCAACTCTAAGATCGCATTACAGTGCATAAAAAGAACATCTTCCCATTACACACTGTACGGAGACCTCCACTGAAACGTTCAAACTTTTAAAAGTTCGATCATATGGTATCGCCCATATGATGTTTGAACTTTTAGGAGTTTGACAATGTGATATAGACCCATCTATATCATGTACTGCAGGTGAGATGGGGGCTTCCTTTTCTTCTAATGGATGTCTTTGTTGTTAGGCTTATGAATATACACTTATGTCACCTGCTGTTGTCTCTGCCAAGTCTGTAGTTTGAGGCAAGGGATTACCCAGATCAATGTAGCAATGCAGCAAGCAGCTGCTACAGTTTAGACCACCAATACCACAAGTTTGACCACAAATGGAATACTAGATTTTAAAAACCAGTTTTGCATTAGAGATCAGGATCGCCTGATCATGCCGCCTCCTCCAACACTTTGCACTAGGGGCAGTTGCTCCTCTCCCCCTGCCCTAGCTACCTACTGACCAAAATAACTTGAGATGATCTTATAGTTGATCTCTAAAACTGGACAGGTTATTGCTGAGTCTTAGCTGTAGAGGAAGTGAGTTCCATAGTTTGGGAATGTGAATGCACTGAAGGGCTTCCCCTGCTGGATTATTAACTTTGTGAGTAAGCCTTTGTATTTTGAACATAGACTTCTGGGAGGATAGGTAGGATTGGGAGACATGTTTTAGGCTGAGACATCTGTTAAGTTCATGTACATGACTGTGGCCAACAATTAGCTGTGAGCTGCTGAGGTAGTTCCAGCCAGTTAAGTTTTCTGAGGGCAGTGCAGTCTAGTGATGGGCCCTATAAAAGAGGGTGCAGGCAAACTTGGACATTTTGTTGTAGTGTTTTTGTAGTTTGGAGATTTACTTGGCATCAAGATTTACAAGACTAAAAGAGGCACAAAGAAGTGTTGGAAGTAGATAAGTGGACAGTATAATTGTTCTGCAAGGTTCAGTGAGGTCATTTATTTATAATATGTTCTAAGTTTTTCATGTATCTTCTTCTTTCTTAACTACTTCATGTATTCGCAGATCAAACTATAGCTTTTCATCTATAGTAACATCTAGCAACTTAATATTCATAATCATATGAATCTGTCTGTTGTCTGAACAATTGATTTTGAAGTTCAGATTGGTGTGTGAGTATGATTTCGGGGGTAAAGTGGAGAAGAGGAGCAGTTTTTTTTGGGGTGGCTTAGAAGAAGTTGGGAACCATAGGCATTATATGATGTGCTTCTGCATGCATTTATTACATGCTGACATTTTGGTGATATTTGCTGGTGGTGTAGTTCATCAAGTTATATAACTTTCGAACTTCAGCAAATCAGCAGTTACATCATTAAGTATTCTTTCCTTTTTTTACAGGGTTTGTAGGTTTGTGTGACCCTGGAGTTAGTATATTTAATTTGTGATGGTGTTGGGGTAAAGCCTCCTGAGTAAAAGTTGTTTTATGTTTCAGTTTTGGTAACTGCAAATGTAACCTGATTATTCATCTGGCGATGAAGGTAATCACCGATTAGTTAGTTTAGTGTTTTGTGTTCCAAACAATCTCATCTGTAATTATTCCTTATACACTCATACATGAATGGCTTCTTTCTGAAGAAATGATTTAAAATTTAAAGGGCTATAACCTGAAGTCAAAGTAGGGTAATTCAGAAAAAATGCTTGTTTAAACCTCTATTAATCGGTTCCCTATTAGAACCACGAAGGTCCACTTACGCAAATACAGAAACGTCGACACGTATTCAGCAAACCGCGAAAACACTGATCGTCTTGAAGCCCAAAATTTGAAATGTCGAATCGTCATAGTTGGCCCTTCTGCGGTATAGCTCCTTAAGGTAAGTGTGCGATAGTTACGGACCTTAGGGTTAGGGTGCGGGTTAAGGTAAGTGCATACATGGTAGTATATGCAAACTTTACTTTAGGGTTAGAAGTAGGGTTTTGTTTAGTGTATGTAGGTGCTTTATATATTTTGTTTGGGTAGGTAGTATGTAGCGGGCAGTGGGATTGGCCAACTATGACAATTCGAGATTTTGAATTTCGCAGTTTAGGATGTTGGGTGTTTTCGCAGTTCGCACAATATGTGTCGCTGTTTTCATATTTGCTGAAAAGGACTTTTCTTGCTTATAATACAGACCCTGTTAAGCAGGTAGGTGTTCTAATTCTTGAGGAAACTTTTTAGCCATGTACATGATGTACACCCAAGGGCAAAGTTTATATGCATGGATAGTGAGAGCAGGTAATCACCTAGCATGTTTCAGTGATAAAAGGCAATCATGGATTAAATCCACCCTGGCAAAGAAACAGCATGAAGACTGCAGGCAATCTGTAACTGCATGTAAGCATCAAACTTTAAACCCTGGATCGGTGAAGAAGAGGAACTAACTTCTGAGCAACCAGATGTAAGCACACATATGCATGTATTCACAAATGCTTTCTTGAAAAAGTCAAGGAATAAGAAAACAGTAGGAATATTCAAGCATTTTTGCCAAAGTTTTTGTTCATTTCCTTGTCTATGAATGCATACAAAAGAAAGATCTGACACCTATAGACTCAATTAGGCCATGTAAAAGTGATCCCACCAAAAGTTCTTGTAGTAAAATATTCCTATTTTACTAAATAAATGGTTATTGCACTTAACATCTGACACCACCTATAACATAATAGAAGCAAGCTCCATCCATCCTCTGACTAAGGACTCTAACAGGGTCACAATCAAAAGATTTTATCTTACTCCTAATTGCTAGCCCCACAAAAGTGGGCTTCACAATGGTCAATACTCCATGACACTAATATATATGTTTTTATTTATTTTTTTTCAGCATTACTCAAAATACGTATTTAGAAACTTTGATGTTTTTTAAAGAAAAAATAATGGCATTAAACATTCTCTCCTCAAACACTAAGCAGCTAAAACTGTGTAACACTCAACTGAGGCTTACCAGAATTTACAATAAAATTATATCATACACTATAAATGTTCTACTACCCAAAGTGTAAAGACTTTGAACTCCTATGAATAGTTAATACCAAGTCATTGGAGCATGATAAAATTATTTTTTTCATTTTTCTTCTGCTAATCGGTAAACTTTTTACTAAGCCTGACTTAATGTATGCCATGTATTATGAAATTTTGGCAATGTAAATTTTTAACAAAGGAGTTTGGAGTTTCAGTTTAGAATAAGAATTCTTAAACCCTCCTGCAGATATAGTGCTAGCTAAAAGAACATCATCTATAGAAAGAACTTATGCAAATTAAGGAAAGTCCCATCCAATTGGAAAACACCAACCATAACCAATCAGAAATAAGTTTAAAACTAGCCAGTCATACAACTGCTCCTCCGTTGTCCCTTGTGGAAACCTATATGTAAGAACAAGCCTTATGATACTTTTTTAGAAACTTTTTGGATCTGATGAAGTGTATTAGATGAAAGTGCTAATCTGAATGAACCTTCTTTGAAGAAAACTAACTGAAGGTTATTTTCTTTCCCCAAAATTTGTTAAAGCTTCTACTGGTTTTATAACTTTTTAAAAGGGTCAAAATATTTTTATGAAGAGCTTCTAGCAAGAAGCAGTGGTTCATTTTCAACAGAAATCCAGCACTGTTCTCAAGTTAATTCCTTTGAATTTTGTTAAATCAAATAAGTAAGTTTTAATGCCTGCCTCAAACAAGGCAAAGATGGGCACTCTTAAAGTCACTGAGGTAGTGAGTTCCACAGGTAAGGTACTTGGTAGTAAAATGAGTAAAAGCCTGAAGCTTCCAAATTACCTGAAGGAACCGCTGTTAGTTCCTTGGAGGCTAAATGCAGAACCCATACAGAACAGTCAGGCACTATAAACTCCTTCAGATTGCAGGGACTCAGGTTATGAATAGACAAATACATTAACACTAAGATGATGTAAATTATCCTATAGCTGATGGGAAGCCAAAGAAGGCTGCTCTTGATAGGTATAATATATTGGTAACATAAAGTACCAGTAAGGAGTCTTGCCACAGAGTTCTGGACCATCTGTTAATTAAGTTCAGTGTTAGTTATTCCCAGTTAAAGGGCACTGCAGTAGCCAAACCTGGAGAAGACCTGGGCAAGAATAACAGTCAACAGATCAGCCTGAAGTATTAGATTCTTAATCCTAGAAATATTTCTCATACGGGGAGACAAGATAACTTCACTACAGCTGACACTTGGTCCCAGAATGTCAGCTGTCAATCAAGAGTGATACAAGATTCCACATTTTGTGGAAAAGTTCAAGCTTTTCACCCTCGTTCAGGATATAATTTGGCAAGAGGATGGCAGTGGAATCAGAGATGCATGAACAGCCAAGCCTCAGTCTTCATGGTGGTCAATTTTAATTAATTTTCAATTAGCCATGTATATATAGGTTCAAGGTCATCAGCCAGGGAATAAATAGACTCCAACTCATTCTCAGGGGGAAAAAAGCAGTAGATTTAAGTATCATCAGCAGACCTACTGCACTCAAAGCTTCTTTTCCTCAGTAGATCTCTTAAGGGAGCATGTACACAGTGAATAGTAAAGGTCCTAGAATAAAACTTCGTGAAATTCCTCATTCTATGTGTAAGAGTAAAGAAACGTTGAGTGCAAAGCAGACTCAATGTGTATGGTTTGACAGTTATGGAACGAACCAGTCATGAACCATAGCATATAATTGCCCTTGTAACCAGGGCATGTTCAAAGGAAACTGTCTCCCTAGTGTCCACCCTGGGTAACCTAAGTTTGTTATTACTACATACAGCAGCCCCACCCCCAACCCTACCTCTTACCAGGGTAATGTATAGCCAAAAATCCAGCTGGAATAACAGTGGCTAAATGAGGGCCTAATTTCTTATTTGACTAGGTCTCAGTTATAAAAGCAAGACCAACATTACACAGTAGATCAAAAATAATACCTAGCTTGTTGCACATTAACCTTGTTTTAGAATACAGATCCCTAACAGGTGCCAAAGGACAGTGGATCCCTGCTACTTGTCCTTGATGGTTCTTGGGGATCATGGGTACTGTTAGAAGATAGGAGCTTCATCTATAGCCCTCTAGGAAATTGTAACAGCTCCTCTACCCCTGTATTGGTATGCATCCTGGAATTCCCCCAGAAGGTTCTGCACAGTGACCAACACAATGTTTTTGAAGTAGATGAAAGCGTTTACACAGATGAAAAGTTGGTGCAGGCAAACTGGATAAAACTAAATGGCATAATGCCATCAAAATGATCTACTGTGATGTAGAGCCATAATTAAAATGCTATGTGTAAAATCAATCAGCAAAAGCACTATAGAATGAAATAATCAGATGGTGTGGTTGGAAATATCAAATACACTCAAACATAACAGCAAAATAAAAGAGTAATCATCAACAAAAGCTAGCCAAACTATCCAGATAAAATTTACTGTAAAAATACAATGTAGCATTTACTTGCAAAATTCATTATGACAATAAAAACAACAGTAGAGTGACTGAGCAATCACATAAAAGCACTTAAAACAATTAAACATAATAGCAATAATAAAATCCCTTAAATAAAATTGGTAATTGGACTTCAAAATAGCAGCAACATGGGATAGCGAAGCAAATATGAAATTATAAAAACTGTACTTTGGCTAGTAGCTGATCAATTTAAATCCAATACCTCCTAATTAATCATTACTCACAGATGAAGAGATAGGGTAGGGTAAATATGTCGAGAACCCTAGCATTAGTTAGGGCTCAAAGTGATAAATCTAGTTAAATAAACTTTTGGATCAAAAGCAAGTTAGGACAAATACCTTCTAAGCCCTAGCACTAGCTAGGGCTCAAGCTGATGAATCAGGATTTGGTTAACCATAATTCCAGGGTTGAAATCCTCCTTTAGTCTCCAGTACGAAAGGTCCTAACAACAGGGGCAAAACAGTTGTAAAGAAAGGAGTCAAGTTGAAATCAGACCTCAGTTAACTATTATTCCAGGCTTGAAATACTCTTTCAGTTGCCAGGGGAAAAAGATCCCAACACAGTATCAACGTAGTTGTAAGGGAATTTGTCCAAGAAAGTAATATTTAGCAATTGTTAGGATAGACCTCTCAGACTATGGTCTGCCTGATGTATAATACACAATTCCTGTCTTTTAAGAGATCTCCATTTCTTTCCTTTTTTTTTTTAAAAATCTGTTATCAATGGACCAGGCTAAAATTCCAATCAAAGAGAAGCAGGTACTACATTTGAATGCCTCTGTGACATGCAAATCACTATAACAAGCTTATAAAGGCTCCTTTTAAAAGTTAAAAAGTATATCCACAGTGAGTAACTGTGAGGTAGCATGCATTATGTTGCACCAGTGACTATAATTTAACTTTACACTATACATATTATGGTGTATTTACATCAAAAATACAACTCTGCATGCATTCAAAGCACAATGAAACTTTTCCATCCTTAGACTTAACTTTTAAGAATATAATAGTCCATACATCTCTCTGGGTTCTTCACTAGCTTTCCATATCCTCTGGATATGGGAGGCACAATGATGTAGTGGTTAACATTGTCAATTCTCAGCTGGGGTGCCTTCTGTGTGGAGTCTGCATGTCCTCCCTGCATTTGTGTGGGTTTCCTTGGGTACTCTGGTTTCCTCCCCCATTCCAAAGACGTGTTGGGAGCATTTCTCCCCAGGCCTCTGCTGAAAATACATTCTGTCCTAGTCAGACTTTCCTGGTCAACAAATGTTAAATAAGTATCCTGAGAATTAAAAAGGACTATTTACACTGGACGTCTAGATTTGCTTTTTGCTTCACTTGCAGACACAACTTCAGGAGCCTGTCTTAGCACCTGTCAACTATCCCACTTCTTGCAACAAATCTAGTTGTAAAACTCCTGCTTTATCTTATTCATGAACCTTTGCTTTTGGCATTTTTCATTACACAAATGACTGCAATTTCATATAAACAGTTGCAGTCTTCTCCATAGACTACACTGGATTTTGGTTCGGCTGCTTTACTAAGGTGTTTAACTTCAGGCTGCATGCTTTCATATGAGTTTTATATTGTTATTTTGTCTCCAGCTTCTTACTCTGGTAGTTTTCTGCACTTCTTGTTCTAGCAGTATTTCTGTTTCTTTTGATTTCTTTTCACTATTTCTTTTACGTTATATTGGTTTTTAGGCATCAGCAGCAAAGCTGAAACAGGTAATCTGTGATTTAAACTTCTTTGTTTCTACAGTTGAATTGTTGAGGCACAAGAGTTCCTGCATGGAGTATTTCTGTATTCCATAACTGCTCTTTAATGACAACCCTCACAGCTTTGACTACAGTTCTTATTATTACAAACGTAAAAGATGACATACAGTTCTTATTATGTTCTTCATTTAAAGATAATTTAAAAATAATTCTCTCTATTTGTTCACTATATTTAAGAAAGTGCAGACTGGAAATTATGTTTGAATTGTACTTATTAATAACTCAAGTAGACTGGTCAACTCACCTTTTCCAGCTATGATCTTTGGCTTTTGGAGTCTGCATGTCCTCCCCGTGGTCGAGTGGCCTCCAAAAGACACGTGTGAATGGGCATGCCTTCGCTGAAGGTTGGGCGTCGGGCTGGCAACTCGGCACCATAAAAATCTACTGCCAATCATTAGCGGACCGGAATTCCGCTGTGGCGACCCCTAACCGGGAAGAGCCGAAAAGACAAACAACAACCTTTGGCTTTTCACTCATGCACAGACCTTCTGAATTCCTTACTTGAGCACTGTGAAGAATTGCCAGATGTAAGAAAATTTAGATAGTCCCTGTCCCAAGAATATACACTTTAATGTACTTATCATGCTTGTACCTGTCAGTTTAATTATTTCACAGAACTTGTTGTAGTCATCCACAGAGATAAGGTACATGGCTTCTTTGAAATTAAACAAACGCACTTGACCCTGTGGACATCTATAACTGGGTAGCAAAACTATTTTTCCTTTGACTTGTTCTTATGTAATGCACTACAGCTTGCACAACTTTGTAATACTACAGATTGCACAACTTTGTAGTATTTATTCTGTCTGAGACAACATTATTGGCCAAAACTTTATGCCCTTCCTTTGTATTTGACTGTTCCCTGATGGGAAATATGTATCCTTTCAGTTATTTATTTTATTAGTTGGTTGGGAAGTATAATTTTATCAGCTTTGAACATTAAGACCTGGGCACAACTTGTTTCAGCCTTTAAAGAGTTAATATGTTAATTCTCAAACAAACCGATATGGTATATGAGAGATGTATCTACACAATGTCACTGGAGGCAAATCTCTCACATAAAAGTAATCCTAATGTCAATAAGATTGTCAGCAGTACAGATGCTGCACCTATCACGCACAATTCAAAGCAGACATTTTGACCCGCATATTCTGAGGCAGTTATTTTATTTATTTATTTATTTTACATTTGTTGACCGGGCAAAGTCTGCCTGAGCTAGTAATGTAGCCCTTTTTCAGCACAGGCCCTGGGAGAAAAGCTCCAGTAACAGTTATACAATAAAGTAAACAAAAAACATTTACAGATCACAGTAGCACTTTGGTTATCTTTAAAACATTATTCAAGTTTCAAATGTTAACACATAACAATTAGTAATAGAGACCATGGGAAAGATCAAGATAAAAGTATTGTTACTAGTTATCTTATTAGTTCTTTATAGACATTGACTGATTTTAGGGGATGCTCTTGGAGAGGAAATTGAGAAAGAGGGTTATTCTGAGACATAAATAATTTAGGGTGATAGATGAAATAGTCAAACATGTAACTTTCCTAAACCACAAAGATATCCTATACAAAGTACACATAAGAAACATTCTCAGCAGCCCCAAATATGCTCTTTCAAAACAACACCCATATCAACACATAGAGCTACATCTCATGGAGCCTCTACCTTTAAACCCATAAAGCAAGTCACCACACAATCCAGCATTCTAGTCATTGTAGACTCTATCGTGAGACACACTATTGTTTCTCTCACCAGGTTGAGTAAGGAGAAAGTTACAGTCAGTTGCTTATCAGGGGCTAGAATCCACTACATTATGCATGCACTCAAGTCATCGGACCACAGTTACCAATATAACTCATTCATACTCCATGTGGGAGAAAATGACCTGAGATGTACCCCCCTAGACTATATGAAAAAATACATCATAGAGCTCTCAGAATATGTGTCTCAGGCTGGTATGAGCCTAGCAATGAGCAGCATTTTACCTTCTCCAAGGATGATGGCACAATATGGACAACAGATGACTGACTTTAATAATTGGCTTAGTTTCTGGTGTCATTCTAAGGGGTGCAGTATTTGTCAGCATGGAAGGAAATGGTTGACAGACCACTCTGCATTGCCAGGGATGGTCTGCACCTCTCCCCTCTAGGCTTTCAAATATTAGCTAAAACATTGTCTTCCCTCATAGTGCCTTTTTAGGCAATGACACACTGAAACTACTTCCGACATAACAAATCAAAACCAAGAAAATTAAAGCTACTACTGGTCAATTCTAGGAGTCTAAACAAAAAAACTCCACTCCCTATAATCTTTCTTTACCTTAGAGAATGCTGATGTCTGTGTGGTCACTTAGACTGGTTTAAAGCCGTGGAGAGCACACTGGGTTATGTCTTGCACACATTTAGACCAGCTACTTCACAGGCAGAGACTAAAGGTGGAGGTGTCTCTATTTACATCAAAAATAAATATACTTCAAGACTGGTCAAACAGGACAATGCACTTGAGCTGCTCCACGTTCAAATCATCATAGGTAAAATCCAATACCACTTCCTTGCAAGCTATAGGTCCCCCTCTATGACTGAGGAAGCCCATACCATATATTTAAACTTATTAGAAGCACTAACCATCCAACCCAATGCCATATTCATGGGTGACTTTAATTACCCCACTATTAACTGGGAATCGTATAAGACACCGAACGTAAACACAAACTTCCTGGACCAGATAGTCAATACACCAACCAGGGGTGCAACCACCATACTGGATCTGGTCCTCAGTAATATAGAAGACAGCCGCACACCTCCTATTGTAATGCCTTCCCTGGTAAGGTCAAACCACAAAATGGTCTCCTTTGAAGTAAAAATAAAACCTGGATCCCCAGCTAAACTGGGAATATTCAGGAACTATTCTAAGGCCAACCTCCTGCTATTAAGTGAGAACCTGGCAAAATTTCAAGCTCCGTAAACCCTGAGAACACTTCTGCCTATGCAGAACTCTTCACAGAAACCCTGTACAAGCATGTTAATAGCTGCATAGAGGCAGCTGCACCCACCAGGAAGAAGTACAGAACTAACTAAAAAAAACAAGTCACCCTGGTGGAATCACAAAATCAATTGGATGTATTCAAGAGGAAGAAAATCATGGCAAACAGGAGGTGCAGCACCCAGCAGGATGAAAGCACTCTCATCAAACTAAACAAACAACTCAGAAGACAAATAAAGTCTACCAAAGCCAAATTTAAGGTAAGTTTTGTCTCCCAGGCCAAGGACAACCACAAAGCATTCTTAAGCTATGTCTGCAACCTCAAAGGCAATACACAATTGTGTGCAGAGTTCATTGTAAATGAAGCCATCTATACTGAGCCAGAAGATATAGTAAACCTCCTGGCTAATAAATTCAGCTCCAACTTTACTCCCCCCCTCAACCTTCCCTCAGGAAATATCATCAAATATAACTCCCCCTACTATCACTAGGGAACAGGTCCTTAATGCTCTCTCTAAGACCAGGAACATTGCATTATTGGGCCCAGACAATATCCCAGGATGCCTTCTAAATAGCATGAAACATGACCTGTCAGGGCCTCTGGAATTAATTACTTAACAGAAGCCTCCAAACAGGCTTCGTGCCTCATGAATGGAGAGAGGCAGCAGTCATCCCTCTGCACAAAGGTGGGCCATCTACAGACCCTGGAAACTACAGACCCATAAGTCTCACTAGTCTTATATGTAAAGCAATGGAAAGAATTATTATGGAGATGATGAATAGAGATATAGTAAACCTCCAGACACTGAACCCAACCCCAGTTTGGTTTTGTCAAGGGCAGATCATGCCTACTCAACCTGGTGCACTTCTTTGAGAAGGTCGCCAAAGCAATGGATGAGGGCAAAATCATTCACACTGCCTACCTTGACCTGGCCAAGGCATTTATTTATTTATTTCAGTTTGGTTACCGGGGAAGTCCACTGGGCCAGTGGTGTGCCCATTTTCAGTGGAGGCCTGGGGAGAAAAGCTCCAATAAGCAATATGGTTACAAGGTTACATACATAAATGGATACAAAGGTTACATAATACAGTGGAAAATACATATATGCAATCAGGTATAGGGGATAAATTGACATTGAAATACAATTTTGACATAGGTAGCACAGTTTGTAGGTATTTACATTCAGGACAGTAGGTTTAGATTGACTGGACAATAAGTATATATGACTTAGTTGATATTTACAATATATACAATACTTGGAGTCGAGAGAGAGGATGCTTAGTCTGAGTATGTTAGCTTGGGTTTAATTAGGATAATAGAAAGAGGTAATAGTGCAGAGAAAATCAGGAGAATGAAGAGCTCAAAGGGGAAATTCTTAAGATAGTTATGTAGGGTGAAAGCAAGAGCATTTACGTTTAGTGGATAGGTAAGAGAAAAGTAGGGTTTTGAAAGATTCAGAGTTAGGAGTAGTCCTGAGTGATGGAGGGAGATAGTTCCATTTTTTGCCAACAGTGAAAGAGAGAAGGTGTTGGCTTGTGGGGCGTTTGGGTTTGTGGACAGAGATTAAATTTTGGTGTTCAGATCTCAGAGATCTGGTTGGGATGTAAGGGGGAAGGATGTTTGCTAAGGCTGGGCATTTATCTGGATAGAATATTAATTTGTGGGCAGTGGTTAGTTGGAAATAGTCTAGGAGGTTTGGGAGTTCCAGCCAGTTCAGAGATTGTAGGGTTAAGCAGTGGTGAGTAGAGGTTTTGGATTTAGTTGCGAATTTGGAGATTTTATTATAGCAAGTTTCAAGTTTAGAGGTGTTGGAAGAAGATATGTTAGTTAGTAGAGGGGCTCCATATAATAGAGAGGGTAGGAGGTAGGTATTAGCAATAGTTTGCCTTGCAGAGTTGGAGAGAAACCGATTATTTCTATAGAGCATGCCTAGCTTTTGATGGGTTTTCTTGATGTTTTATTGGATGTGGATATCAAATTTAAGGTGTTCGTCTATGGTAATGCCGAGGAGTTTTGCGGAAGGGACTTATATGACAGAGTTGCTTTGGTTACAAACTTTGAAAGCATTCTTGTCGAAAGAGAATTTTCTGAAGGGAGGAAACAGAAGAATTTTAGATTTGTTAAAGTTGAGTGAGAGATGGTTTTGGTGCATCCAGTTTTCGGTAGTGGAAAAAGCTGAGTTTTAGTCAATAGTTCAGGAAGGTTGGAGGCGGCACAGACTAAGGTGGAGTCGTCTGCATATTGGATAACTGTTGTATCAGGGATGATTGAGTGAAGGTTGTTAATGAAAATGTTGAAAAGCATGTGTCCGAGGATGGACCCCTGGGGAACACCGGTGGGTGTTGGCAAGAAAGAGGAGGTAGAGTTCTTCCATCTGACAGCTTGAGATCTGTCAGATAGGTAGCTGGAGAACCAGGAAAGGGTATCAGGGGAGAGATGAAGGTTGGAGAGATGAAAGAGAAGGTGCTTGTGGGAGATGGTATCAAAGGCTTTGGAAAGGTCTAGCAGTACTGTGTATACTAGAAATCTAAAATCGCGTGCTCGATTTACTGTGTCTAAGAAGGATAGTAAGGTGGTAGTGGTGCTGTGGCCAGGGCGAAAGCCATGCTGGGTGGGAGTTAAGAGGAGATTCTGAGTTAAAAAAGGCATAAGTTGGTGATGGACACATTTTTCAAGTATTTTTGATAATGGTGAGAGTAAGGCAATTGGGTGGAAATTAGAGATATTGTAGTTTTTGCCTCCTTTGTGTAGAGGTAGAATGAAGGCAGATCGCCAAAGTTTGGGTACATAAGACTCTTTTAAAGATCTGTTAATTAGGATGCTGATAGGGAGAGCAATACCATCTGCAGCAGTTTTGAGGAAGGAGGAGGGTAAGTTGTCTGGGGCATTTGAGCAAGGCTTTAGTTTTGAGTCCATAGGTTCATAGATTATTACTAGGTTAACTCCCCTTTTGGGTCATTTTAAGCCTAGCCAACTACCCCATGTGAGAATCAAACCCTGCACCTTGTGTTTGCAAAGTAAACACCTTAACCATTATGCCAATCTCCCACAATTTGATGCAATATCCCACTTGGGCACTGTTGACAAACTCAAGAGGTTAGGTACAAACCTGTATGTCACCTGGTGGATAGCCACCTGGTTCACAGACAGGACCCAGGAAGTTAGAATTGGGGAGTCCACCTCTGCAATGAGGCCAGTCACAAGTGGAGTCCTTCAGAGATTAGTCTTTGGACCGCTCCTTTTTGGCATTTACTTCTCAGAAGTCAAGGCCAATGTCAGTGGTTACTGGCTGACTAAATTTGCAGATGATTGCAAATTAGGAGCTGTCAATGAATCTCACACTGATACAAATGTTCTCCGGGAGGGCTGACACAGACAAACAACTGCCCATTCATCCCTGGTAACTATCATATTAACAACACACCCCTTACAGTTGACCCAGTAGTCAGGGACTTAGGGACACACATAGATAGTAATCTAGCCTTTGAGCATCAAGTGTATACAGTCGTGAAGAAATCATTCTATGTTGCTCAACTTATAAACAAAGGTATGGCATCTAAGTCCAAGGAAGTCATTGTTCCACTGTATTCTGCAGTCATCAGACCTATCACTGAGTAGAATGCCTCCTTTGGTATATACCTAACCAGGCATATCCAACAACTGAAATGTCCACAGAGGTTCCTTACTAAAAGAATACAGGGCATAAGTAATATGTCCTATGCAGACTGCCTCAATGGCCTATCCCTGTATTTTGTCTCCTACAGAGTTTTAAGGGGAGATCTATGCCTGGCATACAGGGCATTGCCAGACCCCACTCTGATGGACCTCCTGCATATCCACAAAACAAACAGTACCAGAATTATCTATTCTAAAGACTTAAACCTTGTCTGTGATATAAATATGACCTGCTGGAGAGATAGGTATGTATCCCAGAGACTACCCTGTCTATGGAACAGGCTACCCATCCATGTGAAGCAGAGTTCCTCCCTGACCCAATTCAAGTGCAACTTGGACAACTGGATGGGAAACTGGAAATTCATCCCTGGTTTGGCACCTATGTCTCTTATGGATACAGGTAACCTGTAAATGGTTCATCTCCCAGGCCCATGCTTACACTTATCAAGGGTATCAGAACTTGTCAGATATTTGGGATGCATGGCTAGGCTTAAAAAGGCCATTGTGGTCATTAGCCTAGTAAACACCTATGAACCTATGAACCTATATCAATATACCTTGGAAATTATTTTTTTCTTCTCTCATTGCTGACTGTGGAATTAACCAAATTAAATGAACTCTATTTCTTTTAACAGTTCTAAATGTTTCCATAGTAAATATGCTCTTCACAGCATATCTGCTGTGTGTATTCCTTGCATGATTTGTCTTTCACTTTCAAATCATACTTTTGTAGATTAAGTAGCACCTTCTACAATTGAGGGACATTGTTTCATAGTTTCATAGTTTCATAGTATAGTACTAGGCTATCTGCCCTGGGGCATTTGTAAGCCTAGCCATAGTGATGTGGCTTTAGCCACCCCCTGAAATGGTACAAAAATGTACAGAATAAATCTAGAATACTGTGCCTCTGCCTAGTAGTGACACAATGAAGGTCCCCTTATATAATAGAATTAGTTTACTGTGCCCCTGTCTAGCAGTGACCCAGATGTGACCCCTGGGGTAAATTTTCGATCTCCCATCCACTCATCAAGATTTCTCTTGAAGAGAGTCAGTGAGGGGCTCTGCCTAATACGAACTGGGATCCTGTTCCAAAGCATGGGAAGCCTTTGGGTTATGAATCTATCCCTCCAGCATGTCCTATTCATACTTGTGCCGAGGTTTAAGTCTTTAGCTCTTGTGGTCCTGATGGATTTGGATTTTTTGAGGTGGAGCATGTCCATCAAATCCTGATTGGACATGGCCTTGTATGTCAGGCAGAGATCACCCCTGAGCAGGCGGTATGCCACTGAATAGAGATGAAGTTTCTTTAGTCTGGTGGAATAAGACATATGTTGGAGACCCTTGATCCTTTTGGTAAGGTACTTCTGTGGTCTCTCCAGCTGTTGCAAGTGCCGGGTGAGGTACATACCAAATGGGGCATTGTACTCAATCATGGGTCTGATGAGGGAGGAATACAGGGGTACAATGACATCCTTGGATCTGGATGTGAATCCCTTCATGATGAGGTGTGCAAGGTAGAATGTTTTTCTAACCACTTTGGCAACGTGGGTGTCAAATGAGAGGTCACTGTCTACTTGGGTCCCTAGGTCTCTGATTACTTTTTCCATACTCAGTGGGTTGCTGTCTATGTGATAATTTGTGGGTACTTTGTTTTTTCCAAAAGGGATGACTATACATTTTTTGGCATTTAGTTTAAGGCCGTGACTACGGCACCAGTTGTCCGTTTCAGTGAGGCCTTTTTGTAGGAAGTGTGTGTCAGCTGGTGTATCGACTATGGCGCCTAGTTTGCAGTCATCTGCGAACTTTCTCAGCCACAGCCCTCCCATGTTTGCTTTAACATCTGAGAAATAAATGTTGAACAAGAGGGGTCCCAGGACAGATCCCTGTGGGACACCACTTGTGACTGGCTTTGAGTCTGACATTGCTCCAGCGATTTTAACTTTATGGGTTCTGTCCTTTAGCCAGTTTGCAACCCATCTAGTGACATAGGGGTTTACTTTTAAGCTGTTTAGCTTATCTATGATGCCTGAGTGGGGTATTGTGTCGAAGGCCTTAGCCAAGTCCAGGTATGCTGTATGGACTGCTTTGCCCTCATCAATTTCTCTAGTGACTGTTTCGAAAAAGTCAACCAGGTTTCAAAGGCAGGATCTGCCCTTCACAAAGCCGAACTGGGTGGGGTCAAGTGTCTGTAGGTCCCCTATGTCTCTGTTTATGAGTTCCATAATGATTCTTTCCATAGCTTTGCAGACCAGGCTAGTTAAGCTTATGGGGCGGTAGTTTCCAGGGTCTGTAGATGCACCCCCCTTGTTTAGTGGGACCACTGTTGCTGTACGCCAGTGTACAGGAACATAACCCGAAGTAAGGCTAAGTTTAAATAGCATTTTTATGTGTGGGTTTAGCTCCTCATGGAGTTCACGTAACACGCACCCCGGGATACCGTCAGGTCCCATTGATGCTGTGTTTTTTGCTTTGTTTAGGGTGGTTCTCACTAGGACATCTGAGATGACTGGGAGATTACATTCAGCTGGGATAATTATTTCTTCTTTTGGGGGTGAAGGAGGCGAGAAATTTGCACTGAACCTGTCAGCCAGAATGTTAGCAATATCTGTGGGGTCAGTGTATTTTTTGTTGTTGTGTACCAACTCTGAGCATATCTGAGGGTTTCCGCCCAGGTTTCTAACATAGCTGAAGAAGGCTTTGTGGTTATCTTTAGTGTCCTTAGCGATTTTTCTCTCAAAGTTTGCCTTGGATGTTTTTATGAGAGAACGTAGTTTTCTGCTAATGTTGATCAGAGACGTCTTCCCTTCATGGGATTTCGCTCTGACGTGCAGTAGCTTCCTTCTTTTGTTATACAATTTGTTTATGGCTGAGGTCCACCAGACAGGATGCTTACATTTGGTGGAGAGGGACTTGGATTTGTTTGGGATTGCATGATCCATGCATTCTTGGATATGTCCATAGAAAGCATTTGTGAAGGATTCGGCATTGCGGGATGTGGTATCCACTGGCACAGTGGGCTTAAAGGATACCATCTCCTTCTTAAGAAGAGTGAAGTCTGCTTTTGAGAAGTTTTTCACTGTGGTCTTTTGTTCTGGGGGTGGAGGTGGGATATGTATATCCAGGGTGATTAGTTTGTGGTCAGATCTCACTAGTGAGGGGTATACTTCCGGTGTGGAGCATTTTGTCCCCATGTTTGTGATGATCAGGTCTAGTATATTATCTCCCCTAGTGGGAGAGGTGGCTAGTTGTTCCAGTGCATTTGAATTTATGAATTCCAGGAACCTTTGGGCTAGGGCATTAGGGCTAGAATAATGTACCCAATCTATGTTTGGGTAGTTGAAGTCTCCCAGTATGATGGTATTTTGTGATACATTCATATCCTCCAATGTCTTCAGGAAGGCTGAGTGGGGTTCTTGAGATTGGGAGGGTGGTCTGTAACATGCTACCAGTTGTATAGCAGTTTTGCCTATGGTTAGTTGCACCTGTATGGTCTCTGTTGCTTCGTGTGTTGCTACTAACCTGGAGGTGTGGGTGTCCTTTATGAATATGGACACTCCCCCTCCCTTTGTGGTTCGGCCCGGGTTTTGGGGCCGAAAAGCATGATACGAGGTATAGCCTGGTAGCGCTGGGGTGCTCTCAGGAGCCTTGAGCCAGGTTTCAGTTACTGCACAGACGGCGATGTTCTCCATGCTGAGGAGTGCATTAAGTGCCTGCATCTTGAGATTTAGACTTCTGGCATTGAGCAGCATTACCCTTAGTTTTTTTCCATTTTTGTTTTCTAAGGAGGTGGGTTTGTCTTTTGAGCCTTGCCTAAAAAGGCATTATTGGGGTGGCAAGAGCCTTAACCAATATCCGGAAGCCCAGTGGTGACATGTGTAAGCCATCCCTTGCGAAGCAGCGTGGCTTGTCCAACATATCATCCCAGGCAGACAGATATTGGATCCCCTTAGAATAACACCAGTACTTGAGCCAATTGTTAAAGCTGGTCATCTTGTCTTTGTATTGTGGTATCATTCTTGCTGAGGGTAAGATGCTACTCAGAGTCAGGGTCATACCAGCCTGGGCTACATAATCGGAGAGCTCTTCTATGTCTCTTTTCATGTAGTCCAGGGAGGTACATCTCAGGTCATTCACACCAGCATGGACAATGACGGAGTCATATTTGTACTTGCTTTGGAGTGACCTGAGTGCGTGTGTTATGTGGCGGATCCTAGCCCCCGATAGACAGCTCACAGTCACCTTCTCCTTGTTCAGCCTGGTCAGTGGGACATCAGTGTGTCTGACTATGGAGTCACCTATTACTAGTGTATCAGGCAAGGTGTTTGGCCTTAAGGGCTGCGATTGGTCGACACACTGATTTATTAAAGTATGTGTTGCATGTGTTTTGTTTTGAGGTGGTGGATTTTTGGATGTCTGCTTTGGGAGCCTCTGGTGTTTTGGTAAGTTTTTTATTAGAGCCTCGAGTATGTCTTTGTGTTTTATGTGTTTGGTTTGCAGTTGTGGTAGGTCTATGTGGGACTGGGATTGTTGTGTGTGTGATTGCCATCTCCTCCTGTCTGGTCATGCCAGCCCTGAGTTGAGAGAGTTCAGCCTCCAGTTTGGCTATATAGTTGCATCTCTCACATGTAATTGTGTTTGTTGGGAGGAGGAAAGGGTTGTCTGTGTATATGAGACAATTGTAGCATTGTCTCAAGATGCCCAGATTGACCAGCTGAACTGTAGACGACGCCAGTAATCTACCACTCGACATGCTAGAACAGTATAAGGGAGTGGTATACCTTTAAGGGAAGTGGGTATTCACAGGGGTGGTAAGTAGATGTAGTGCTTTACTTACTATGAGAGTGCTTACTTAGTAGAGAAGTAATGAGAACAAGTGCTAGGCTTATAATACAGTGAGCATTCTGGGTATACTAAGAGTAAAGCTTCCTTAAGGGAAAATTTGAAGAGCAGACTTGGCGGAGCCAGAAAACGTTTAACCTTGTTTAACCAAGTTTAACCTTGTTTAACCGGTGCTGCGCTATGCGCATGACCGCGCAAAGCCGTGCAAACGCGGATTTTAAACAGTGAACTACAAAAGAGCTAGGAATGGTCCCAAACAACCAATTACTACAGCTTCTTGTGCTGAGGTCACTTCCCCCAAGGACAGGTAGGCTGCTCAAGGCTCCCTACTCCCACTGGTGAGCAAAGAAACTTCCTTCTATCCAAGTAAGGTAATGGACAACACAGGAACTACACCACAGCCCAGAATACAGCAATGCCTGTAAACTGGTCTAAACTAGTCGAGGAAGGTGGAAAAACAAGGATTTTTTTTTGTTTTTTTGGTAGAAACACACAGAAAATGCAGAGACAGTGATAAATTAGTTACACAGGCTAGCACACTTTAGTGGGCAGCCTCCACAGTTAAATTAAAAAAACAAACAAGCAAACTTTCAATCAAATTCGACTAAATGTAACTTTAAGTGCAGATTTTAAAATAAATGCAGCAATCAGTTAAAAAATAATTCAGGCTAGTTCAAAGTAAGCTACAGAAGCTATTTCCAGTGAAAAAAAGCAAAGATACTTAAATCCAGAAGGTAGTCACTTTTTTGAGTTCCTTGCTGCTAGGACCACTCTGTAAACCCACGTGGAGCTTGTCTGAGCAGTATAGCCAGAAAAAAATGCCCAGAGGCGGATTTTAAACAGTGAACTAAAAAAGAGCTAGGAATGGTCCCAAACAACCAATTACTACAGCTTCTTGTGCTGAGGTCACTTCCCCCAAGGACAGGTAGGCTGCTCAAGGCTCCCCACTCCCACTGGTGAGCAAAGAAACTTCCTTCTATCCAAGTAAGGTAATGGACAACACAGGAACTACACCACAGCCTAGAATACAGCAATGCCTGTAAACTGGTCTAAACTAGTCGAGGAAGGCGGGACAACAAGGATTATTTTTTTGTTTTTTTGTTTTTTTGGTAGAAACACACAGAAAATGCAGAGACAGTGATAAATTAGTTACACAGACTAGCACAATTTAGTGGGCAGCCTCCACAGTTAAATTAAACAAACAAACAAGCAAACTTTCGATCAAATTTGACTAAATGTAACTTTAAGTGCAGATTTTAAAATAAATGCAGCAATCAGTTAAAAAACAGTTCAGGCTAGTTCAAAGTAAGCTACAGAAGCTATTTCCAGTGGAAAAAAAGCAAAGATACTTAAATCCAGAAGGTAGTCACTTTTTTGAGTTCCTTGCTGCTAGGACCACTCTGTAAACCCACATGGAGCTTGTCTGAGCAGTATAGCCAGAAAAAAATGCCCAGAGGCGGATTTTAAACAGTGAACTACAAAAGAGCTAGGAATAGTCCCAAACAACCAATTACTACAGCTTCTTGTGCTGAGGTCACTTCCCCCAAGGACAGGTAGGCTGCTCAAGGCTCCCCACTCCCACTGGTGAGCAAAGAAACTTCCTTCTATCCAAGTAAGGTAATGGACAACACAGGAACTACACCACAGCCCAGAATACAGCAATGCCTGTAAACTTGTCTAAACTAGTCGAGGAAGGTGGGAAAACAAGGATTATTTTTTTGTTTTTTTGGTAGAAACACACAGAAAATGCAGAGACAGTGATAAATTAGTTACGCAGACTAGCACACTTTAGTGGGCAGCCTCCACAGTTAAATTAAACAAACAAACAAGCAAACTTTCGATCAAATTCGACTAAATGTAACTTTAAGTGCAGATTTTAAAATAAATGCAGCAATCAGTTAAAAAACAGTTCAGGCTAGTTCAAAGTAAGCTACAGAAGCTATTTCCAGTGAAAAAAAAGCAAAGATACTTAAATCCAGAAGGTAGTTGCTTTATTGAGTTCCTTGCTGCTAGGACCACTCTGTAAACCCACGTGGAGCTTGTCTGAGCAGTATAGCCAGAAAAAAACGTCCAGAGGTGGATTTTAAACAGTGAACTACAAAAGAGCTAGGAATGGTCCCAAACAACCAATTACTACAGCTTCTTGTGCTGAGGTCACTTCCCCCAAGGACAGGTAGGCTGCTCAAGGCTCCCCACTCCCACTGGTGAGCAAAGAAACTTCCTTCTATCCAAGTAAGGTAATGAACAACACAGGAACTACACCACAGCCCAGAATACAGCAATGCCTGTAAACTGGTCTAAACTAGTCGAGGAAGGCAGGAAAACAAGGATTATTTTTTTGTTTTTTTGTTTTTTTGGTAGAAACGCACAGAAAATGCAGAGACAGTGATAAATTAGTTACACAGACTAGTACACTTTAGTGGGCAGCCTCCACAGTTGAATTAAACAAACAAACAAGCAAACTTTCGATCAAATTCGACTAAATGTAACTTTAAGTGCAGATTTTAAAATAAATGCAGCAATCAGTTAAAAAACAGTTCAGGCTAGTTCAAAGTAAGCTACAGAAGCTATTTCCAGTGAAAAAAAGCAAAGATACTTAAATCCAGAAGGTAGTCACTTTTTGAGTTCTTTGCTGCTAGGACCACTCTGTAAACCCACGTGGAGCTTGTCTGAGCAGTATAGCCAGAAAAAAATGCCCATAGGCAGATTTTAAACAGTGAACTACAAAAGAGCTAGGAATGGTCCCAAACAACCAATTACTACAGCTTCTTGTGCTGAGATCACTTCCCCCAAGGACAGGTAGGCTGCTCAAGGCTCCCCACTCCCACTGGTGAGCAAAGAAACTTCCTTCTATCCAAGTAAGGTAATGGACAACACAGGAACTACACCACAGCCCAGAATACAGCAATGCCTGTAAACTGGTCTAAACTAGTCGAGGAAGGCAGGAAAACAAGGATTTTTTTTTTGTTTTTTTTGTAGAAACACACAGAAAATGCAGAGACAGTGATAAATTAGTTACACAGGCTAGCACACTTTAGTGGGCAGCCTCCACAGTTAAATTAAACAAACAAACAAGCAAACTTTCGATCAAATTCGACTAAATGTAACTTTAAGTGCAGATTTTAAAATAAATGCAGCAATCAGTTAAAAAACAGTTCAGGCTAGTTCAAAGTAAGCTACAGAAGCTATTTCCAGTGAATAAAAAGCAAAGATACTTAAATCCAGAAGGTAGTCGCTTTTTTGAGTTCCTTGCTGCTAGGACCACTCTGTAAACCCACGTGGAGCTTGTCTGAGCAGTATAGCAAAGATGTTTCAATTATGCTTTGCAAGGCTGTATGCTCTGTTTCCACCTAAGCTTCTTTGCCATAGACAAATTCATAGAATTTCTCACATCTATTCACTATTGCCAACAGTTCCTTTTTTATCTGTGAAGATCTCCTTTGTAAATCTGTTGATGTTCTTATCCCAAAGACTACTAGTCTGTTATCTTGTATGATCACAGGTCTTATGCCATTCTGACTATCATTTATTTGCAACACAGCTGACTTAGTACTTTAATGTAGGAATGCCAGTAGCTAGTTTTTGAGCATCTCAAAACTCTTTCTTATCATTGCACTGTTCCCAAGCTCCATCTTACTCTAACAGCTTTCATACAAGCATATCTCAGATATATGAGATGCAAGCCTTGCTTCTTCATTTCTAAAGCCTCTGTAATGCCTGCTTGCCATCTGGCTTCAGCATTTGAAAAATGGTTCAGATTTTTTTTAGATCAGGCTTCAGCCACTCTGATGTTATATTATACGGCATATATTTCATACTTGTAGCATTGATTTTGTATTTGCAATTATTTGACTTGATCCTGTACAATCTTAATCTGTTCACCTGTTGTAGTTGTCTCTTAACATGTTTTTCTTATGTCTGACCTGCAATACTAAATCATCTAAAATGTTTACAACATAATCCATTTCTTCAAGTACTTATGTAACATCTCTTTGGAGTACATTGGGTGCTGATGAAATGCAAAGTGTGAGTCTATGGGATCTATTACTTCCTAATAGTATTCAAAGTACACAATTTGGACCTTGCTTCATCTGCTAGAAACTTGATTTGCATTCTAGTACAGGAAGGAACTTGGTATTTGGCATGCTTGCAGCAACTTCTTTAATTGTATTTAGTGGATAATGATATCTTTTAATTACTTTGCTTAGAGCTTTTGCATCAATATAGTTTCAAATCCAATCTTTCTTAGCAACAGTATTTATATATTCACACATTCGTTTGGATCTAATTGCTTCTTAATGATATCTATGTTCTTCATTCTTGTTAGTTCCTATTTAATTTTATTTTTGAGAACTATGTTTTTATGGAAGCATGCATTACTAGCACTGCATTAGATCTTATTTGAATATGATATTTTCTGAGTAAGCTTCCTTAGCTTATCAATAAGCCAGAATAATGTTGCAGAGTATAATTGAAATGGTTCTGCAGAGTATAAGAGCTGTCCATGTGACAGTACGATTACTTTTCAACTTGTACAATTTTTACAGTGAGAATTAATTTTACCAGTTCTAGTTTCCCCAAGCAACATAGCTCAAAATATTAAAGGAGTTAATTGCTTGAAAATGAGTCTGTACTTCAGATTTTCATAGTCACATTACCATTTTTGACCAAAAAGTGGCATCAAGTGGCCACGTTATGTTAGCAATGTACACAAAACCTTCTTTTCAGAAACATCTAGACCCAGACATTTACAAATATCCTGACAAAAAATATTTTACTTTGCACCTGTCTCTGGTTTACATTCAACAGTATATGTACTAATTCCCAATAAATCTTACTAGTCTGTCTTGCACACCGGTCTATCTGTGATGCATGCTCAAACTTCAGTTTATCAATCTTTTCAGTTCAGTAGTACTAAGAAGCATTTTGTTTCCATGTGCCTGTTTAACAACATGCAGACTACTTTGATCACACACTTTTCCTTTTGCAGTTCTTAGAAAATGTCTTTTTCTTCCACAGAGTCTGTAGTATTGACTACAGAACAATGTTTCATGCTTACAATGCACATTACATGATGCATGAATTAGAAAGATATAACCATGACCTCTTTCTTGGATCTTCACACAGCTGTCTTTTTCATATACATTTATTTTACAAAGCATCCTCTCTTTCTCATTTTTCCCTTTTAAACAGTCATCCTTTTTGCATTTAATTCTTTTGTCTGTGCACTACTAATGTTCTAAATATATCCATTGGTTTTGATAAGGTCAGCTCTGTTTCTATCAGTAGCCTGACCCTCATCATCTCTTATACCAAACATTCTGCCTCTTAGTAGAGAGTCATGCAACTTTTCAAAGTCATGGTCTTTGGCTCTGTTAGCAGTTCAGTAAAGGTCCTATAGTCTCTGTAAGATGTTATAATCTAGTAAAAAATATCTAATGAATGGAAAATTCTTCCTGGGTTGATGATTACTGAATTTCTCTCAAAGTTCTGCTATTTTGCATTTTCCTCTTTAAAAAAAATAAAATAATGAATCATGTTTATAGTTTGTTCCCTAGATCCTAACAATATGCGGGAAACCTGCACACTGTACCCTTTTTGATTTTTCATCTAATCCACTTGAACTAAGAAATAAATTGAATTTTGGACCCAAAGCTTTCATTTTTCTTGACAGATTTTTTTTCTAGTAAAATAATTACAAGGGTGTGTAGTTGAGGCATACTTTCAGTGAGAATTATACAGCTGTAGTTCCAACTACAGAGGCTTTTGAAAGAACAACTACATTTTCAGTTCTGAAAGACATTTCCTCTGATTTCAGACATCATGTCCTGTGCAGAGTCTTTCTATATAGCATACAGGCACTGTAGATCTAGCCCAACCTCCATATATATTTTTTTCCAACTGAAAACTGTCTCTAGGTGAACAGTGTACTGTATAACATTAAAATCAATGTATTTAGCTCATTAGCCATAAAGCTATATACCAATATATGAGTAACCCTATGCTCTAACCATTTGAAATCTACTTTTTTGTCTTAGTTTTCATCTTTGACTAAGCAGTGACGGAGGACATATTCTGCTTAGACACCACTTTCTGCCTGCCATTTTCCTAGAGTCCATGAATTAAGATCATAACGCTTTACAGTCTAATGTCCAGGTAGACTACATATGAACAAGTGCAGAGTAGACAAAACAACAAAACTGAACTCAGTTTCCTTGACTGTAACAGTTAACTCTTAAGCAGTTGCTTCTCTTGTGCCTTCTACTTTTCTCATACTTCTATGCTCTGCTGTTCTGAGGTCCATTTGTTCTGAATGTTGCAGAGAGGTTGACTGTCAGAATTGCCCCAAAAGACATGATGCATACCTCTTTCAGCAATTTTACATTGTATATTTGGTAGACAGTTTACATTTTACTTTAAATCAAACAGCTGTAATATTGATGTCCAAAGCATGGATGCATTAATGTTTACAGCCAAACATTAACTGTGCATGTGCCGAGAATTAGCCATGGAACACACAAAGTAGAACGCAATCTTTTTTTTTTTTTGGTGTGTGGCAAGCCCCCTTGCACTCCCCCATGCCCACTGCTAATTTTATATGCTAATTCCAATAGCTCACTTAACCTGTAGTAAGGCCATATTCCCCTACACCAGGAACTGCTGATCTCGGATATCTGTTGACCATCTGTTTTGTTGACATGGCATTCAATCTGTGTAGGTAAATGATAAAGCATGACAACAATATGTAAGCTGACACATTGAAAATAAATGTGTACACCCCATAGGATGGTGTTGAAGTCAACCCAAACTATACTGAAGCAAATGACCAATGTATGTCTCATGGGCAGACTGCATTGCAGATGTCAACAAAAATATAACTTACACATGCAGTATTGTGTAATCATATAAACAGCAAGTGCATAGATAACAGAGCTAAGAACTGGTATAACATACACATATATTGTTATGCCAACGTAAAACAACATGTGGAATAAAGACCTGCATTTATGTGTAACTGAACCTGATCATTGCTGAGCAGAGGACAGTCCTGTGAGCAATATCACAGCACATTAATACGAAGTCAGTGGGTGCTCACATTTTAAAGGTACAATGGTGTTTCCCCATGGATTGGAGTACATACAGAGATGTGTACATAGATCATTGAATGCGTACATCATTTGCTGAAATGTGTGAATTTATGTGAATAAGGAATGGATATAGAAATGTAACATAGGCCAAAGATATATTGTACTGTTACTGAATAAATTATCATTAGCACAGTGTATACATGAATGTTACATTGGTGGTCTATGCTTGCAGTAAAGGATGACTGCCCATATGTATGAGATACATTTATATGACACAACGTGGAATCAGCATTGCCAACACATGCAAGACACAATGCTAGTGTGCCACTGGGACAGTATGACAACTGACATCCAAAACACAGGGGCAAGGACATATTCTTCTGTTGCACATACATGATATGGCAATCCACAAATCATGCCCATACCACTGTGGTACTGGTAAAATATTGGCAACATGCTGTTTGTGAGTTTCTGTTAGTGTCACTTATTTACATTGGAATTGTTGTAGCAGTAGCTGCATGTTAACTGCTGAAACTCATGAACAGCTAAATGTTGAAGGAAAGTCTGATGTGGCAATGTGTGTCATGCACATGTTGAAACAAAATGTTAAATGTCACACAATATCTGCACTGTATGTTCAGGCCTGTAACACATAAGCACAACAGCAAAATGGTGAGCGTGCACAAGTGTGCATATACAGTCTAATCAATGATATGGCAAACACCATGGCAGCAGTGTTACAAGAGCAGATCACGCAGACAATACTTAGGAGCTGAGGGACCACCCTGATTGGGATGAACATAACAAATGATTTCTCAGCCTATCTCCCTGAATGAGTCATGCATAGCCCTTGACATGTCCTAGAAGAAATTCTTCGTTATGTCCCTCATCTGTGTATGGAACACCCCTTTCAGATCTGCTCCAAATAATCATCTTTTTGGGGTTCCTGGTGTTGCCTCCTCCAGGGTACAGCAGAAATGATGGGACATGCACGACCTTCATCAACATCATCCTTGTCTCCATCATGGTCATCATGGTCATCGTCATTGAAGGACTCTGACAGTGGTCTGGCATGCTCTCATTGCCATCATCTGATGGGTGTGCATCCACGGGTTTCATGCTCTGTTAAGATGAATCACAGCACAGGACAGAAATTACATATGCATAACTGATACTACCTGACTGCATAGCATACCCACTGTGACACAATGAACAGGCAGAAAACAGTCATTATGAAACCTTAGAATGGCTTTATGTCCATAGTGAAGTGTATCACCATATGTAATGTATGCCAGTAATTAAAACCATAACAATGAAAAATAAATGTCTGTCAGGCCACACATTCCTGTGAAAATCATAGCTGACTCATAGATGACATTGAAATGAAACTGATGTGCACATCTGCAATCTAACAGTCATCAAGTAACATCATGTTGACGTGATATCTGCATATGAGAATAAAGGTATAAAAGCATACATAGCAGATGTCATTAAAAACACGATGTCAGATGAAATGGCCAAAAATTATTATGCAGGACAATTATAATTAACAGATTTGCTGCTACAGGATGACTCCTCATGCACATAGCACTTTCCCTATGTCCCATTATCTATGCTTATGGGTATTTTCAATACTGCAAAATGCCATTGACATTGTATCTGTCACACAATGTAAGCAGCTTACTCATGGCCATGCCATAGCATGAATAACAACCAGCTTATTAGTGGAAATCATGACATGACCAGAGCAGTTATTTATCAGCCAGCATTAGGCATAACAATCATATTCCAAGCCAGCACACTTACATATCCTGACATTTGAAATGAAGCATGCCATGACATGATGCTGTCTCAGAGCACAACAGGAACACGTTCTGTTTCCTGGGACTGGACTATATCCTTCTGTCCACCACAAATGTATTCCCTTATTATACACTTCAGAGCAATGTATTCCCGTTTAAGACATATGCTTCACTCACACTCAAAATAAATTTAAATCTCACATACTCTAACACTTATGGGAAGCCTGACATAGATTTCTTGCTGTTTCCCCTCCCTAATACAAATAGTAAATGCTGCCACCAGAGTCAATCAGGTCTACATGCCTTTGAAAGGGTAATCAATTATTAAAAATTAAATATCAAAATAAATGATAGCTATGACCAGATGCAACCAGGCATTTGAGGTGACCTGGGGAGTATCAATCAGGTATAAACACTCTCATCTCTAAAGAGCACACTGATTGTCCAGCCACAATGTAAAGTAAAGAAAAACATTTAACAATAAGCAAAATGATTATTAAAAAAATGTAAATCAATAACTTTCAATACACACAAGAATTCACCAGAAATATAAAATTAAACTGTAGGATAGAAGTCCATCATTTTAGAAAAACTCTATCTCAATAATTACTAACTATAGAATACTATCCCTGATCTAATATAAAACATAACAGCAAGGCAAAGGCAGGCTTATAATTTTTGGTGAGTCCTTTTTTGGGTATCCACTGCACAGCACTGTAACTGACTGCAGCTCTTAACTGACATTAGCAGTCTCTTTTATAGACCATGTTAACACTCTCAACTGTCTTATTTTAAAAATAACAATCAGCTGTTTGAAAAAGTTATTTTTCCTGTCAATCATCTGTTCAAATAAGCACCTAGCAACCAGGAACATTCTAATGACATCACCTACTGATCAGCTGATTCTCCACAGACAGTTTGTACCTTAGAATCTAAAGAATTAGAAGTAGAAGTTTATCAAAACACTGACAGACTCTTTAAACATTTAGTGTAAACAGGGAAATACTCAACATTAAAAAAACTATTTACATTTTCATAATTAGACATGATGGCATACAAATTAATCTGAAAATATACACAAATCTCCTGCCAGATATGCTAACATAGATGACAGTGTTTTCATTTCTTCATACATGTAATCAGTCATATGAGGAGCCATCAATTAATATGCACAGCTTCTTACCATTTATAAAATTATCCAGAATCCATCTGCTTGTCCAATACTAAATAACATTCTACAGAACTATGTTCCTAGTCAGTCATTATGATCCAATGACAAAAAACTCCTATCTGTCCACAAATCTATCATATCTGCCTGGTATTATATGTACTTGTACTATGTTGCTAAGGCCTGGAACATTTTATCTGTTCATTGGGTCAATACCTTCCCTTCCATCCTTCAAAACTATTCTGAAAGACTTCCTAGCCAAAAGCTGTCTCTGTTCTTGCTCAACACTAGGATAATCTATATCCCTAAATGTGGACAAATACATATTCATACCTTACATCTGCTTACTCTCCTTTCTTTACTGACTTCTATACTTCTATCAATTTCTCTCCTCTGGCTTTCTCTTTAAATATACCATAAGCCTATATTGCAATTCCTGATTGTATTATACCAACTTACACTAAATTTCTCTTTAAACTGGCAAAAATTTCTCTAACTACTAAATTAGTGTTACAGTAGTGTAGCTAGGGCAGGGTGAGAGGGGCAACTGACCCGGAGTGCAAAGCATTTGGGGGCATGGCCAAAAATGCTTTGCACTCCGGGTCAGTTGCCCCGGAGTGCAAAGCATTTGGGGGCATGGCCAGTCGATCCCATTCTTTTCTTAATGTAATATCAGTCGGTATTTCATTTGCAGTCAAGCCTGAGGTGCTGTAGTACTCTGTGTGTGGTCTAAACTGTAGCAAATGTTTGCTACAGTTTAAAAGTAAAAAAAAAATGTTTTAACTAATACTGGAGCTCTGTAGTATTCTGTGCAGGCAGGGTATAAACTGTAGCAACTGTTTGCTATATTTATAGCAGTTTGCTACAATTAAAAAAAAATAGTTTAGGGCGAGTTGGGAGCAGGGCAAGGAAATGGTACCTGAATGCCTTGCAATGGACTGATCAACGTATTACAATGAAGTGTATCTTCAATGTCATATAACTTGTATCTACTCTAAACCAATACTTTCACATTATCTCTAACTTGCTATAATTATTTAAACTGCAGTTGTTATTTTAATTATTTTTAAAGATAGTAAAATTATTATTCTTAAGTGTTTTATAATATTTTGGAGCTTTTATCTCCAGGCCTCTGCTGAAAATGGGCTCCTACCCAGTTGGACTTTCCTGGTAATCAAATGACAATAAATACATAAATAAAAATAAGCATATTGTTATAATGAGGATAGACTGAGATGACCATCACATTATGATATACATTGCTCAAATCAGGTTCTCTAAATTTTAACTTTCAGAACACTGTGGAATCAGCGTACACATTTTGGAGTATTACACACACAGTCTTTTACATCTTGAAGCAGAACTGAACACAGATTGGTGGTTCTGAGTTTCAAACTTGCAGCTCTAAACTACATTCATACTCTAACCCTGACACCTACCTACCTAGCTAATCCATCTGACTGGAAATTGTATGGTGTGAAAACAGTGAAAAGAATTGCAGATATGAATGTGCAGGGATTGGGTACTAATACGGATGACAGCTTGCGCTTTACAAAAAGTACACGTGCTGTGCATTTATGAAAATAAGTGCAAGAGTGATTGCATGTCAGCACAGTGGTCACAACACAAAACAACAACTGTAAACTTTCATTCCTCAGAGAGAGGAACACTATCATTTAATACATAGCTGCTGTTAACAGACCACTATAAAGTGCTGTACATCACAGACACATTAATCTATTTTATATGGGAGGACAAAAACATATACAGATATGTATTGGCAAAGTACAAATTATAACTCAATATTATGCGTGATCAGGGCATCTTCCTATTCTACAGTTCAAATGTATATCTGATCATCTCACTTCCTCCAAATATAAGGACGAGAAGGTCACTGATGTCAAATTAAAGAATGACATATTTATACAAGAGAGTCAGTTTGGAAATGTTAGCACACAAACCTTTTTGGCAAAAATATACCAGTCTGTTCTGAGCTTTATACATAGCACTGTAGTAAAAAAGATGTTGCTGACAGAACATTATGTATTACAGAGATATTCATAGAAATCCAACGAATAATTGAGATATTTATGAGCATGCTCAAAATAACCATTACTATCAATAAGCAGGTATATGGAACAACGTTTTTGACAATGTTTGGAAGGCACAGCTATCAGAATATAATGAAAGCTCTCCCCATGTCGATTTGAGCCCACACCTAAGCAAGATATATTAATGCTGATATGTTGCTTTACAGGATGAGCTAACAGTAAGCACACTTTTCTTTTGAACAAACTAGTACTGTGTGTGTATATCCATATTCCTGTGGATAACAGATGAATATGGACACATCCTAAACATAAATGCTATAGGCCCTCATGACATAAAAAACTGTCAGATATCATCTATTACAATGTAAAAGATATGTGTAAACAGTTGGACATGCATTGCTCTTTTGTCAGACAAATAGAACTTTAATAAGAATGTTCACTTTGTTAAGAAGAACAACTGTGGTGGTGGTGCTGCGGTAGCATTGTCGCCTCACAGTAAGATGTTGTCCTGTTCGATTCTCAGCTAAAGCGTCTTGTGTGTGGAGACATGCGTGAATGGGTGTACCTTCATTGAAGGTTGTGTGTCAGGGCCGGCAACTCGGCATGTAAAAATCTACTGCCAATCATTAGCGGACTGGAGTTCTGCTGTGGCGACCCCTAACCGGGATAAAACTGAAAGACACAGACAAACAAACTTTGTTAAGAAGAACAGACTAACAAAGTTAGTTATGAGTTAGTATGCACACATACACAGGTAGACTAGGCAATACTGTTAAAGTATAATGGTTAACTAAGAAATGTGTAGTCATCAGCAGCCTAGGCACTATAGATGTTAATGATACATGACCTTACTAGATGTGTGAAATGATGTTGTTATATGTTGTAAATCAGATACACCTACAATGTTCAATATTATGTACATGATAAACATTTTTAAAGAAATAAACCCCGTGGGGACAGACCCCATACATATAGGAGAAAAAATACCTTGCTCTCATAACTATCCAGATGAGTTAATTGTCAGAACAGATACTTAGTGGTTTTTCAAGTCACATATCTGATATATTTGGGACACAGCTGTATCTCTGAATTCTTTAGGAATGTCTAGGTATATATAGGATTGTGCCACTTACTCTAGACATCCATCGGCTGTCACTGCACCTCGATAACCCTCTGATGAAACTCCTCTGCATCCCTCCAGTGCAGGTCATTATAACAGTGGTGAACCTGCACTGCAGTCTGGTAAATCCTCATACGTTGTTGATGCTCCTTCACAATCCGATTCAAAATGTCAATCATCGCGAATTTCCATGATCTGGCTATCATTCCAGCATAGATGATCAACATCTGGGTGGTCTCCTCCTCAGTCCAACTGGGTGCCTGGACATGTTGAAGCCTCCTGGAAGTAGCTATCTTGATAATGTTGTTAATGTTGATAATACACAGTTCAGAAAATTGCTCATTGAGGTCCCACTCAGTTCACAGTTGTCAATGGTCTGATCTGTAAATGTATCAAAATCAATATTTAAAAGTGGCACGTATGTTCTTTTATCACATTATTGGAAGATAATGGCCACGTCCCTTTTAAAGATACTTATTGGGTACTTGTGCTGATCCCCTTCTTGTTACGCCAAGCTACTGGTTAATGCACAAAATGTCAAGCACTAACATGATATGCACAAATGGCATTCCAAAACCTTGAATTTTAATGAATCTCATTAATTATGTATGACACAAATGGGATGTATATAGCTGGTCTTAGTTTCGGTTATGCCTGACTCATAGGTAGCTGCAAAGGTAATTGTGCACCAACTAGCTTTGCTGTGTTATGAAATGTCTACCTCCTCATAGACCTATGTTAACACTACTCCTTATCAAAGTATGTGTATATGGTTAGATTGATTTATTTGTGGAAAAATGTGTGTATTATGAAAAATGTTTGTGACTTACTGGAGGGGAGTGGAATTGACCTGCATGCATACAGGTGGTTACATCTGCATTAGCAACATGCAATACTTTCCCATATGCAGCTATACAGACAGATTTAAATAGCACAACTGAGCAGTGCATAAGGATGGAGTCACCAATTTTCCATATATATATTGCTGGTGATGCAATACACTCTGTGGTATATATATATATATATATATATATATATATATATATATATATATATGTATATATATATATATATATATATATATATATATATATATATATGAATATATATATATATGGAAAACTACGCATTCTGACATTATCCATATGTTGCTATGTAGTATGTACTCATATTGCTGTTATGGATATTTATTCATTGATGTTTCTTAAAACAAGTATTAGAACTTCTGACTCAATACAAAAGGATCCATGTTATGTCTGCTAACCATGTACTTTCTGTGGCCTGATCATGGATCCTAAAGCTTTCCGACACTTTCTGTAACTTGTTCAAGTGATCTTTTTCAAATACTCTCTGCTAATGTGGATGGCATTCACTGCTCAGTAATGATTGTGTTGATATAAGAATATCATGTATAACATTTCATATGACTGATTGTTTTACACAGGTTGGCTGATTAGGCTCTAATTGCATTACAGCTACAGCAATCACACATTTCTGTTGTACACATATGTCATATGTAGTATGTTAATGTGAAGTGCATGCAGGGTGCGCGGCTTCTGTGGCACAATGCTGTTGTGCTTGGACCTGCCCTACTCTGATATCCACTGTAAGGGTTCAAAACCCATAGGGGTTTCCTAAGCCTGTAGTACCTTTTATATAGGTAAGACTATTTGTTCTTTAAGGGAGGATATATATGAGCATGATTATGCTGTAAGAACCAAGAACTGTAAAAATGCTTTAAGTAGGCATAGTATTAATTGTGCTAACAAGTTTCTTTTTGCAGTATTAGAAACAATTGAAATCACTCCTTTTGTAGGTGACTGGGAATACTACCTAAAAGGTAGAGAAGTTTCATGGAAGATATATTTTGCAGCACTCTCACAACCTGGTTTAAATGATGCCATCAATATTATATGTATGATGAAAAGGAGGGCTTACAGTATCCAAAGTCCATAAATTCTACTTTGTATGCTGTTTTTAATGATGTGATTTTGGTTAAGCCACATCTGTTTTTTTATGACTTTATGTTTTAAACTAATGGGTAATATTTTAAATTGTAGTATTTTTAGGTACCTCTTTCTTTAAGGCAACAGGTATGTTTATGTTTATCATGTGATGGTTCCATTTCCTATTTAAACAGAGATTTTTTTTGTTTGTGTCAGCCATTCTGAAGTTCTTTATATACTGGGATGCACTTAATGACAGTTATTAAACTGTTCTGCTTGGTATTTACTGCCTTCTAATTTAATATTTTAGAATTTTGCAGTGCACAGAGCTGCATAGAGTTTGCAGAGGCATAGGCAATCCACATAATCTTCTCCATATGTGGGCCCCCACATGAATATAACCATGTGCATTTAACTGTTTTTCAGATGCAAACAGACTGAAAGGTGACATTTTCTTCCCACAGGAGAACAAAATTATAATAGATACTCTGTGCCAACATGGACAGAGACTCCTTGGATGGACAGAAAATACAGTATGGAGGAATGAAGTCTGGACCAACCTCACCAACATGATTAATGCTATGGGAAGTCACAACAGATCCCGGGAGGCCAGTCAGTGATGTTGTTCTGACATGATCTTCTATGCTGCTAACCACTGACATCCCCTGATGAGATGACACAGTTTCTAGCATCACTGCATATGGTGAGTGGGGAGCACTGCATACCTGTGATGGGATAGAAGCATGTATTCCAGGCCGCACTTGTATGTGTTACTTTGCATAATATTGATGCATATAGAGTAAATCAGTACATATTGCGGTTGCATGCATATTCATATATTGTCATTTTTGTGTTACAGCAGCAGAATTACATCATACACATGGGTCCACACAGGATGATGGCAACCAATGGTAGTGTAATAACATGTAGAAATTTAACTGCAATACATGCATACCAATGCAACCAATGTGTGTAATGTTGCCTACATTCATTTGCACAGTTCCATCCACTTCTGCACAACAGCAGGAAATGAAAGGGGAGTGTTTCCATATACGGTTACTGTGACCATTACCTGTTATTGCCTCAGGCTGTTGTCATGCAAGTGCTGTTTACTGCCATAGTGACATTTCCCTCACATTATAAACTACAGGTACATCTTCTGGGGCACAAGCCATGCAGGTGTACCTACATACAGACCAGGTATGTTTCCCCAACAACTTTATAGGCTGCAGCAATGTGTAGCAGACCTGTGCTGTATGAAATTAATGTTGCTGTTTCTCTACACAGTGGCATCTGGCCAACAGGTGCACCATACGTCACGTGAGTATCAGCAGACCATGTTACTGTGTTGTATATGTCATCATGTGACTATTCCATTGCCTGCATACATGCCTGTGTTTGCTTTGTTTGTACTTCCCCACTGCAGGGTCCACATTATAACACATAAACTCACTACATTGGGAGGGTGTCACTGGTATGCTTCTTCCTCTGTTTCATACATATCACTGCTGTTACTTCTGCTCTTGTCCTCTGTTAATACTGTGTCCTTCTACCCCTGCATAGGACAGCCACCATCAGCATCTCAGCCACAAGCAACTGGTATGTGTATGCATTACCTACTGAATGTTTTAACACTGTTGGAATGGTCCATGCTGGCAAGGATGTGATTAAGAATGCTGTGTTTATGACTGTGCTTCCCTACAACTGTCACATTTCATTTGTCTCCTCCTGCGCCATCTTTCCACGAGCACGTCGGGTATGTGTTATGCTTGTATTCCTCCCATATGTCATGTATGTTGCATACGTAACATAATTATCAATTCCCTGTTGTATACATTCTGTGGCCCATATACAGAGAAGATACAGGCACAGTCCCGCTCAAGTATGGAAAGGTGCAAAGTCCAAAATTCAAACTAGCTAACCAGCAAAACAGCCAACACCATTAATCAGCTTTCCATAATAATAACTTAATATCATATATTAAGATAAATACATCCTGCAAAATGGTTTTGGCTGTAAGCCTTCATCAGTGCATAATAACAACACTCAATCACGTTTAAATACCATAGCCTCAATCATCCTTGGCTGTTATAACTGGTCATTAAGTCCTGGTGCAAATAAGGCAAAATAACCTCTAAAGGATTTGATGGTTCTCTATACAAGGTCATTACCCATGGCTCGATTGAATAACCACAGTCATTTGTGGGGAGTGATCACATATGTTGTCATCATGGATAATGTTGAGATTGATGTCCTTTGCTTACATCCTAGCTGTGTCCCTGTACTTACCCAGTACTAATCCCTCAGGTATTTCACCTTGCTGGAATACAGTCATCAGACCACTTTGCCTCCATATGGCAGCACCATGGACACTTCCCCAGTGTGTTGCCATGGTATTTGTTATGCTGCCATCTGCTGCACACACAAACTGTCAGTTCAGGGATGGTCACCCCTTTCTGTTGATTAATCTGTCTGCTTCTGGATGAACCGTGGCCTTAATATGGATGTGGGTGCATTCTATTGTACCAACTACATGTGGGAAGTTTGCAAGGTTATAGAACTGGTGCATAATAGTTCTCCACTTCATGGGGTAGGTGGAAAGTGTATGTATTCATCCATCTTGTTGTACATTGCTGCCAGGAATTTTGACAGGATATGATTGGCAGCTGTCTGTGACACTCCTCAGCATCCCCATGTGTCTTTGTAATGTCTCAGATACCAGTACACCTAGGCTCACTCACACTTTTGTTTCGAGAAAGATGGAGTTGCTTTACAATGTCTACACACACATAAGTAGGGTTCACATGTTGCACACAGCCTGCACCAGCTATCTGTCTATGCGGTACCTGTCAATGATTTGTTGATCTGACAGCTGGCTTAGTTGCAACCTTGCTTTCCCTCTAGCTGACTGCCTTCTAGGATGCAAAGCTACCTCCTCCTCCATAACTTGCAGTACCGCAGCCTGTTGCCATTCATTCTCTGCAGGTAGAATTTTTTGGATCAGTATTATTAACAATTCCATAGGATTCTATGGGGATAGCTTCCATTCCTTGTGTTGCAGTATGGCATACGCTGAGGATTTCAGAAACAGAGTCAACATGGCTGTTTGTCACATTTAAGTTGCATTGGGCACTCACAATGTGCTTTGGCATCAATAATTATCCTACACTGAATAGTTAAGTACTCAGATTGCTTAAAGTGTACCTTCTGAGATCACATCCACAGCTGTGTGTTGGAGTCTTCCTTTGGCATGCTGTGCTATCCACAACTACCTTTTGGACACCAGACCACTGTCTCTTCAAGACATTTAAATCATAGACCATCTGGTAGTGCTTTTAAATTCCCCTCTGAGCATTAGTTACCTGTTGTTGTGATTTCTAGATTTTGAAACTACATCTGGGTAATATTTCTGCTGTATATGTGAAACCTGCTATTTTAGCATATTTAGCATAATTAATGAAAGAGCATATTTTTATGAAATGTGAGGAAGTAACAGTACCCAGCCAACACCACACAGACATAGGTGAAACCGGCAAACTCCCAACAGACAACATGGAATAGGTAAGGACTGAAACCAAGCCCTCAGTGCTGTTAGGCTGGAGGCATGTTCTTGAGAATTGTGTTAAGGACTGTTAAATCCATTCATATTCCAGACATACGGCACATGTAAAAAATTATATCTGCAGCTGAAGGCTTTTCAGCATGTGATTGATTCCATTGTAGGTCCCCAGAAACTCAACCTTCATGACCAAACTGCCAACATACACTTAGGCTTTTTCTAGTCTGCAAGTACCAAACTCTGCATTATTGTTTGGGGGTATTCAGTTCCAGTTTAGATTATTACTTAATCTGACATCTTTTTCTGTCCCCCCCCCCACATCTTTCATTCCACTTCTCTTTCATACTTCATTTTCATTATATTCCTTATTCACTAAATCACCAAAAGATTGATCAAAATAAAGATGCTGATATACAAAATAAAAAACAAAACAGCAACATACTAGAAACTAGTACAGAGATAGTGGAAAGTATTCCAAATACATGATATAAAAAACAAGTAACAACAGAATCGCAGCAAATAAAATGATGAAACCCATCAACAGATACAGCCAAACAATATTCCAGATAGTAAAACTCAATGTATCCCTCCAACCATGGACACAACAGAACAAAATCATCAGGTCTGCATTTCAAAAAAAAAAAATCCTGAAAGGACTAAGAAGAAGAACTGTAAGTAAAGCTCCATTTCTGAAATAAGTATCCCAAGAGAACTATAGCGAGCAGTCCACAACTTCAGCTTTGAGATGATGATGACTGATAGTAGCTCAGGTCTTGCTCTAAAAACAAATAAAACTTTATAACTCTAGTTAAAAAATGATAAAAATAATTTACATAATTGCGTTACATATCTGTGTGAAGGTGCCAGTCTCAAAAAAAGAAGTCATAAAAATGATGATCATCAGCCTAAAAGCAAGCACAAGGGATCAAAATCCACACCAAACCGAATATACTACTCCATGTCCGAGTCCAAGAGATGGAGCTTTGTCAATCCCCATTCAACATATGCAAATAAGGACTGAAGAGTCCTGCATCTAATTTCAAAAAGCAAATCAGGATCTGCTCTACAAAACAATTCGACCTTATACATTGGTAAAGCCTGTTAGTATACAAGGCTGAATTTATGGAAAACCCCACTGAAACAAATGAGCATGAAATGTCTTCCCCTACATCCCCATGTCAGGGGGGTGTCTGTGTCCTCCATGTTCTCCTTATGTGTCCAATAACCAGATACTTATGAAGTGCAAGTTTCTATGCTTGCTGATTATTTGGTTCTTTTTATTATGTGCTAAACATAGCAAAAACTAGAATATATAATTCATCTGGTAGCAGTAGCCAAAAATGTTACTACAACTAAGTGTCTTGCATGTTATGAAACTACTGAGATATTATGTTAAGGAAAGCTGGGAAATATTTATGTTGAAATGTTAACATGATTGCATAAGATGTTAGATAGGCCAGTTAAGTAGTTGAAATAGCTATAATATGACTGTACAAGAAAACCAATAAGTTCTCAGTGCTTATACAACTGAAAATATTAGGGCCTATGAAGGACACACTTAAACAATAATAAGTAGGTAACTCACAATCGAAGAAAGCAACCATCTTCGGATGATGGAGGTAGTATATGTGGAGTAGAGGGGATTATCTAATTTAATGGCCTGTATCCAAGTGGATGTTGGCTTAAAAGAAAAAAAAAAAGATCTTATGAGCACAAGGTGACATAAAATCAAACTATTCCATTTGCTTATTGACATTTGATGACAGGGAAAGTTCGACTGGATAGAAGCCCATTTTCAGCAGAGACCCATAGTTATTACAAAATATTTTAAGACCAATAATTTTACAGTCTTCAAAATAAAACAAAAACATCTGCACTTTAAATAATTATATAAAATTAGACATAATATAAAACGTTGATTAAGAATCAATACAAGTTATATGACAATCATTTAATATTTAGAGAAATATTAGATAGTTTGCATAGAAATTAAAGGTAAGTTAGTCTAATACAATCAGGAATTGCAATATGAAGAGAGGGAAACATGGCTTATGGAATATTTAGAGAAAAAGGGAAGATAATTTGATAGAAGTAAGAAAGTAAGTTAATAAGGGAGAGTAAGAAGGTATAAAGAATGAAAAGGTACGTGTTCACATTTAGGGATATAGTTTATCCTGGTTTTCAGCAAGAATACAGACAGATTTTTAGCTAGGAAATATAAGATGGATGGTTAAAGGGAGATGGAAAGAAGAATTATTTCACTAGAAGTGTGGTGAAAATTTTGAACAGACTTCCAGAAGAATTAATAGCTCAAACATTGTAAGGGTGTAATGTACTCCATGGTATACAGGTTTCAGCTTTCACTATACTGCAGATGACCTAAAGGAGTGTACTGGAGGGACATGGTAGTGAGAAGCCAATGCTGGCTCACCTGTCACTGGACATGAGATGTGGCAGAGTCCTGTTATAAGAGCACCACATGGGGGAAAAACCTATAAATGCAAACTCCTGTACTAATGTCTCGGGGAAACTGGATGCTCACCAAGAAGTTGCACAGTGCTCTAGCTGAAGAGACACATTCATCCAGACTACTTCAGTGCAGTGCACTGCATCATATGGGATGGGTGTTAGGCATATTCAAAGATCTCTGTTGCTCACTGGATGACAATACCATTTCCTGGCTGTTATCGTCTTCTCCCTATTTTCTAGGTAATACAATACTGGGGGAAGAATATGATGACAGGGGATGGTTTTGGGGATAAGGAACAAAAACTATAAAAATGTAATGATATTAAAAAATGCATAGGGTAGTCATGACACCTTTTTAGAACCATTAAGGAATTAGAAACTGCTCTAATAAATAGATGGCCCATGTAGTACCTGACTGCAGTCCAAACTTGTCATTGTGTGTTAGATGTCCAAGCATTTTCCTAACCACCATCATAATGTACGTTTCCACAAATGGGGAAATAAGGAAAACCTGCAAAAGTGCAAGAAAGGCCAATGCAATGGGCATAAATATATTTATGAGGTGTATCTAACCCAAGCTGTTGCTAGGGTTTTTTAAACTATATGCCATCTTCCAGACTGCCCCCCTCAACTACCACGTCTGACTCTCAGTATCTAGTATTTAGTTACAGTTTGCTGCTGTGACAATCTGCACTCACTATTGCAGCCAGAAATGCTTGATTTGTTTACAAATCTCTTTTGATGCAACCCCCAATAAAACTGTCTGTTGTTCTGAGGTACATACAAGAAAAAAAAGTTAGAGTTTTGTGCCAAAATGTTGCCCCCTCAGAGACTAATTTGTGTACTGTGGCTTGCGTGGTATGCCTGTTTACATCAATGTTTCAAACTGTAAAAATTTTAATCTCATATAAGCATTATTTCATGGAAGGAGTGCTCAAACACAACTTCATGATTTATTCCCCAAACAAACAGGTGCAAATGCTTATTAAGGGGGTAAAATAAATATTTAGTGCCACCTTAGTCCAGTCGGATTTTAATAACTGTTTTATTTTAGAATATTTGCTATTGGCAGTGGCCGCTTTTGTGAGAATGAATGCAATCTCATAGAGTGGGTCATATTGGAGAATACAAGGCTTTCTATGAATCATAAGCCTTGTGGTTGAGTGTACGCACACACACACACACACACACACACACACACACACACACACACACACACACACACACACACACACACACACACACACACACACTTACCTGTTGTAGAATATCCCGCGACACACACTGAATGTATCCAGTCCAGTGGAGCAGCAATAAAATCCAAGTCACCCATGACACGAACGAAGTAGTAAAATCCAAGAAGCCCGCACAGTAAAATCCCCGTGACTCACCTCACATCTCTCCTGATTGGTCCTGCCTGCAGATGAAGCAGTCCGGAGCTCCTCTGTTCTGTGCAGTCATCACCGCATAGATTCCTGGGCATTTGCGGGGCAGAAATGCCTTTCCCTGTATCTGGACTGCTGACAAAGGCAGTCTGAGTTCCCAGTGCATCTGCGGGGCAGAAATGCCTTCCCTTGTATCCAGACTGCTGACAAAGGCAGTCTGAGTTCCCAGTGCGCATGTGCGGAGTTCCGAGACTCATGATTTTGATGTTTTGTTTTCTTGGTTCACAGTTTTGTTTTTATTTTGTTTTCTTGGTTCACAGTTTTGTTTTCTTTTTGTTTTTCTAGCTGGGGGGGGGGGGTGCAGTCCTGCAGTCCTATAGCATGAGCTGCCCCAGGAATACCACAGTGAGATGTGACCTCTGGCAAAGGGAACTGCCAGTCCAAAAACTTCAATTTAGGGGGGTTGCTATGTACCCTGTTCAGAGCTGTCTTACTGTAAAAAATATGACTAAGCAATAAGATTGGGTCCATCATACTTTTCTCCAGATTCTCTGTATTCTGCATTCTTTATCAGGTAGGCCCACACTAGGAGCAGCCCCCAGATTATGTTTAATATAAGAAAGCAAGATCTTAAAATATACAGTTACAAATCCTTTGCTGCTGACTACCAATATAGTCTTGTATTTGTGGAGGGTATTGAAGAATTCTAACAGCTCTATCCACACTGTAGGGCAGAACTGCATGTTGTACACATGTATGCATTTCTTTATTTCTCCCATTTGTTTTGTTTTGTTTAGCATAGCTCTAATGTTAACAACCAGTACCAGATTGCAGTGATATTCATTCAACACTCCTGAATGAACTGAATGGATGTACATTAAGGATGGAAAATATTTTATGGTACAAGATGGGGTAAAGGAAACAGAAGAGTCAGTTTGAAGAACTGATGTATGGACTCATGAAGTAACCCCTTCCATTTGTACCAAGCTTTGGACTAAAAGTGTTGGAAGTATCATTATATTTCCATTTTACAATCTGGGTTACTCCTAGCTTGTTAACCAAAGATACATACATTACTATTGCAGTTATACATAATCTGGAATATTCCTGACTTCTGCTTCAGCAGTTAATGTTAACCAAGCAAACTAGCAGAGTGTGTTTGAACCAGACTATGGTAAACATTATATTTACAAACAGAAATAGTGTGCTAGTGTCAGTTTAATTTCATGAAACTTAGTTGCATGAATTTCTGCTACAAAACACAGGGCTCTGTTCAGTTCTTAAAACTGTACATCAAAAGAGAAAAATTAAAAATAAAATCTTTCATCAAGGTAGTCCATACTTAAAGAATGCATTGAGGGAATTGAGATGGTGAAATAGTTATTATCCTTTAATTAATACATCCGTCTTTTCTTTTTCCTGGCTGATAGATCTGAGAGCAGCAGACTCACAGGACACGTGTATGTGTCATTCATTAATGTTCTGTTTTCTGTGGCCTTATACATAGGTATTATAAACTGCATCCCATCCTTGTTGTATATTTCATTCTCTTCTTTTTGTTATCATTCTGTACATCGGACAGCTGCCATGTTCTGCATATACCACTCACTAGATGCCAACTGCTTTATTACTGAATGGCACCAACATATACAATGACCTTTGCACTGCACTAACATTATTTGCCTTTAGCAAGATGTTCTTGAACTTCTTTTACATTCACTGCACACCCCCTTTTAGGCTGTCCCACAAAATTACCTGTCTTTAAAAAAGCATAAAGTTCATGTACATAAAAATTAAAAGTGAGAAATGAGGGCTCACAGATCCTACAGACAACCTGTGATTGTCTCTGGCTTTGTGCCAAACAATCCCCTGTTGTGTAAATAACGGAAATGCAGCACTACACTTGATCGAGCAGTTTAAATCAAAACGACTCATATAAATGGATCTTAATCTTGGATAATATAGATTCAAAAAGGAATACTGATTATCTTCATGTTACAGATTTAATCTTAAAAAGTGAAATCGTCATGCTCATAGAGATACCAAGTTTTAGAGAGACATGTAGCACCTCAGCTATTAGATTTTCAACTTTCATACCAGAAAATTCTACAACACTATGAAAAACATACTACAGTTTATAACTGTACCTTACCTTCCTGTACTGATTTTTGCAGGATAATAGCAAAGATGAAAATCCATATTGTCCAAACAGAAAGTGCCATTATGGTGTGTGTCTGCTCAGTGCTCTGAGACCTCTCTTTAGGTATAGTTAGTCAATACAAAACGTTTAAAGTTCAGGGCCTTTAGGAAGGCGTGTTGGGTGAACATTACCCGGTTCTATCTATTTGCTATTAGATCAATGTTTAAAGGGACAGCTTTACCTCATGCATGTTGTTATTTTCTTCAGTGGACCTCGTGACAGACTCTCATGTCACATTTTGTGGATTTTATGACTAAATTCAGTAGCTGTGAGAGAATCACAACATAAATAAAATCATGAATAGGAATGTCAGGAATGTAGTTAACATGGATGAGCAAATTTACTGCTGTGATAAACTTGTGAAACAAATTTGTTTGCATTAGAATATGCCATATAGTGTTTTAACATTTGAACCAGTTTGCTTTACCTAGATTATTTGAGCAGTGCCTCTCAACGTTATCTGTCTTGTTAACTCTGATAGCAGACTTCAGGGCAAAATGAAACTAAGCCAAATGTAATTATTGGTTATGCATTACTCTGTTTTTCCATCAGATTACTATTTAGTGACAAAGTGAAAGTTTTCCTTTCATTAAGTAACAAGCACATTTGAATTTTAATTTATTTGATGATACGCAAAGAAAGCTTATTTGTTAAATGTGTTTTATTCATGACCTTGGACAAAAGGACTATTATAGAAAGATGTAGGAGTTAAGCAATGTTGCATAAAAGTGTTTATGTACATGAACTGAAACATGACTACATTGTGTTTTAAAAGTTAAAATAAGAGCAAGGTCAAGGTGTTAGAATGCAAGAAGTTTAGTAATAAAATATTTCTCTGTTACAAATTTTTGGTGTACAGTGTACTACTGTGTACAGATCTGCTCTATATTTTTTATTTAAGCTAATTAATAGGGTGACTATATAGTTGTCAGTTTAAGTAATACAAGTTATTCTGATGTCTTTTATAATTACATATAGCATTTACATTTGCTTCTACTTGAAAGATCATATGTGCTTGTTCTTTAAAGGGAACATAATTCAGACAGCTCCTAAGACTTAAGTGTGGGTCCCTGGGCAGTATGAGGACACAGTGATTAGGATTTCTGCCCAAGGGCTTCAGGAGCTAGGGTTCAGTCCTGACCAGTGGTCATTATCTAAATAGAATTTATATATTCCCTCTGCCTTTGTGTATGTTTTCTTTGAGTATTCCAGATTCTTCTCACTTCTGAAAAATTCTGGTTGATTGGCTTCTTTAAAATATCTATACATATTATATTACTTATGCCTTTGTGGCTTGGGTCATGGCAAAAAAGGCATAAGAGTAAATAATTCACTGACCAGGTTTAATAAATAAATAAATACTAGCAAAAAGACCTTTCTAGAGGCAAGATATGAGGAAGGAAAATATTCTTCATCCCAATGAAGTGTTAAGAACTTTTTAGTATTAATGGAGATGAGGACTGGGTGTTCTTGTATTAATGGAGAAGATGGTGACTGATGCTCTTCCAGAGTTGTGGATTCTGGACACCTCTGTAACGGATACATTTTGGCAAACAGAAGGAGGACAGGTGCCTGTATAAAAGAGTTTGTGTGCCACACATCTGTCAGTATTGGTGGTTCAACAGGTATAACACTTGCATTTCATGTTGGCAGGATCAGAAATTTGTGGGTTATATCCCTAAATTAAGTGTCTCGATCAATTGTCAATATTAATAATGGGATGATACACCCTTGAGGTACCAGCCTTTGGAAAAGACTTAGTCTGAGTTGGTAGTTGATCAGATGGGTATAAATTATCCCATAGCACTCAAAAAGAGTAGAGAAATGTCCCGCTGTCCCAACAAAATTACCCGAGTCAGAATAATGCCACTTTGAAGCTCCCCTGGAAATAGGCTATGTACATAGTGGGACTAACCTGGTCAACAAAATGAAATAAGTGAAGGACTAAGCAAACAAGTTAATAAATACAAATAAGTAATATGTCCTATTCCTCAAATGGTAACAAAAGAGTGTTGAATGAACAGTGCATTGATGTTGTTGGGGGCCAGAAATATGAATTTTGTGAGTGCAGCAGTCACTGAAGCATTGGTTACAAGAGGTAGTCCATATCCAGACTGAGCCTTGAGCACATTTAATCCAATAACTTTACATTATTCTGACTCAGAAACCATTGTTGGCTCAACAAGCACCTTGTTTTTCGGACAGCCAAATGGAAGTTTAGATGATATGCTGTGACCTACAGATGCTGTAACTGCTCCATATGTACACTCACTACATGTACTGTATAAATTGATATATAATCACTATATCACTCATTGCATTATAAAATAAACTCTCTTTTGATGTATCCAAAGACAGCTGCACATATGAAATCCAAACACACCACTGATATAGCATGAAAAACAAAACCTTCTATTCAAAATAATATGTCCAAAATCAAAAGAGAACAGAATAAACTTTAATAAAAAACAACTTGTAAAAACTAAATTAACTGCTTTCATCTTACTGCTTTTCGAGTTCATCAGAACTAAACATTTAACTATTGCAGTGGAATATATATACCCAGTGTTAATTAAAGAAGAGAATACCGAAGCTTTAAATATCAAGTACAAGATAAAAAAATAGACTTATAAAATATAAAGATTGTAAAAATGCATAAAAATGCATAACAATTATGACACACATTTACAATCTAGCTGCCCTTAATTCCAAATCAGAGCCAAGAGAAATACAATCATTTAAACCAGGTACCAGATTTGCCCCTAGTAATAATTGTCAGAATAGTTCACAGTACTCAATCCTACTTTCCCATGCAGCCCCTCGGAGGTCCAATGCCACCTCCTCTAAAACAAAAAACATAAAATTACTATTCACACAAACTTTTCTATGTTTGGCTAGTGCTTTATTATCCATACCTCAATTAAGATCATACAGGTGTTCATAAATACGCTTTTTTAGTTGTCTTTCAGTTTTTCTGACAAACAAACCCAGACATGCTTTGCAGGTGGCTAAGTATATGACCCCATTACTATTGCAAATATAAAATTTATTAGCCATTAAATACTTATTATGTGCAGAGAAAAAATACTTTGTCTTATTTAAAATATGTCAGCACTGATTACAGAACCACACTTAAATGTACCAAACATAGTTTTATTATAATTCCATATACAGGGGGTTCTAGTATCATATAACTCTTTAAAATTTCTACCCTTTTTGTAAACTACTACAGGATTTTTTGAAAAGAGAGCTTGTATTGGAAATAGCTCTAAATCTCTCCTAAGATTTCAAGGTAATATTTTTTACCAACTTATTATAGAATTATATTCTAGGAATAGTGCTCTTTCAAAATCTATATTTGTATCACCACTATTATCTGGAACCTCTTTAAGGGTCTTATATTGTGGAAATTTCTCCATATCCATAATTGGAAAGTATTTCTTATCCCATCCTAAAATAAATTCATCCTGAATAGTATTAATAACATTTTCAGGATAGCCTCTTTCCATAAATAACCTAAAAATAAAATCACTCTGAAAGAAAATCATCCTATTTGGATACCATTCTGGCTGCTCGTATAAACTGTCCTTTAACAATATTCCATTTTTGAGATAGAAGGTATTCACTAGAAAAATGTAAATATGAACTGGAAAAAGTTTCCTTTCTATAAATCCTGGCCTTCTATCCTAAATATAAAACATCTTTCACAATATTAACATCTAAATATTGAAATGTTTCATCATGTATTTGTTAAGTATATTCCAAACATGAAGTAGTATACTGAATATATTCTAAAAACTGCATATGTTTTTTTTCTACCCCTACACATAATATGCAAAGGTCATCCAAAAAACATGTATATGCATGGCTGCACTTGTAATAAGGGGAATCCAAAATGAATCTATGTTCCCAAGTGAGAAGAATAAAGTTGGCAAGTATAGTGGCACAAGCTGCACCCATAGCTACCCCACTAGTTTATTTAAAGAATCCCCCTTCAAAGTATACATACAAAATTTAGATTTTAATAGAGCCCTACTCCTGGAATATAGCTATTATAATAAAAAATTTGATGTATGTATGCATAGTTATCAGGTGTTTGGCCATTTAAGGTCTTTGTATGATGGTGTTGTGGCCAAAACACAAAGGCATGTGGCTGCTATTATTTTTAAAAAATGGAAAAAACTTGAAAGAGATGGTATACTTTACTCAAAGAATACGGCTTACCTGATTAACAATAAGAGAAAAGGTGTTTCTCCATCTGTTTTGACACCTGCTGTAGAACACCAAAACCACCAGTATTTTTCAAGTGGGAAGATCTCTCCATTACAGACTAATACCTTTCTTTTACCTGGGGAGACCAATCTTGGATCTTCCCAGGTAGGTGGAATCAACAGTGGAGTAGCTGCAGTAGTTACCAATCATTTGGGTGCTCCTTTTTTTGCCACAACTCCATCTGTGAAGATGAAGGACATTTCCAGGGATGTGGGAGCTCCAAAGGGCAAAAGACAGGGAAGGGACACCAACATTAGTCCAAATGTGAGAATTCTTTAACCTTAGTTCTGTTGCTCTTTCCAAAGTGTAAAGTGATGTGTTGGCAAAAGGTTTTACATTTGTACCAGCAAAAAGAACGAACATTGTTGATTTGGTTGTTGACCTCATATTGTTTGTCAGGAAACTGAACTTACAATATATTCTTCACGATCAACCTCACTGTTATCGAACAACAGTGTATAAGAAAAGTGTGTCCAGTCCATCCTTGGTTTAAATCTTGGGTGTTTTTTCAGATTTTTGTGAGAATGACCTTAATCAGCCAGTAAATAATAGACCAAAAAACAGATATTTTAATTTGACCAAGCAAGAACATTCTGCATTTTCTCAGTTATGTAAGTTTAACAATGTTAAGTTTATGAAAACTGATAAAGGGAATGGGTTGGTTGTAATAGACAGCCTGCAATATAAGGAATGTATGATAGAGCTTTTGTCTGATGTCAAGATTTATAGGAAAGTGGCCAAGGATTTTGTCAGAAGACGTTATACAAATATTGACAACTCATTGTTAGACCTTTTAAACCAGCGCTATACTGATTTTAATTTGTATGAATTTTTATATGTAGACCAACCACAATAAGGTAAATGATGTTTGTTAAAATGTTTTTGTGTTAAAAGGTGTTTGTAGTGCATTTCATTTGAGCACTAAGGTAGTTGCATCTTTAAAGGATTGTGAAGGGTGATGACATCACTCATTTTTAATAGTATTTAAAGGCTGTACTATGGGGTGCAGTTAGATTCTGATAAAGTCCCCAGTTTCAGGAGATGAAAGCGCTCAATCTGTGTCTTTGTATGTTGGAAGAATAAAAACAGCTTGGACTGAATAGTTTGGCTGACTGGTAGTGTTTCCTACTGCTTCACAGTGTTTGTTTTGGACTTTTTTTAGTTACGATTAGGTAAGTTGTTTGGAATTCCTAAAATTCATAAAAATATAACCAGAACACCATTCAGACTGATCATGTATGCCCAACAGGGTAAAACTGTTACCACTGGTTTGTATTTGAATAATATGTTGAATCCGGTAGTGCAAAGTGCTAGTTTTTATTTAAAGGACTCATGGGTATTTTTGGACTTGTTAAAAAATTCTAAATTTCAAGGAAATTATAATTTTATGGCTACCATTCATGTGGTTTCATTATACACCTCTATTGATCTACGTTCATAGGAGGTTACTAGGCTATTGGCCCTAGGACCTTTATAAGCCTAGTTGTGTTATACCCTTGTTCCTTTATTGACCAAGTTGTATGGTCCATATTTGCAGCACAAGTCTATGATCAGCACCGACTGCCCTTATCCAAGAGGAACACAGGTGACACCCCCAGGGTAAATTTACAGTCTCCCATCCAGCTGTCTAAGTTACTTTTAAATAGGGTCATTGAAGAGCTCTGGTTTTAGTGAATCTGGAGTTTGTTCCAGAATTGCAGTCTCTAGGAGACATATCTGTCTCTCCAGCATGTCCTGTTAATGTCACAGGCAAGGTTAAGATCCCTAGAGTTGGTGAATCTTGTCCCATATGACTTACGGATGTACATTATTTCCATTAGGGCAGGGTCTGAGACTGTTCTGTAGGCCAGGCACAAGTCGTTTCTCAGCATCCTGTAAGATACAGAATATAGTGACATGGCCTTCAGACTGTCTATGTAGGTCATGTGTTGAAGGCCCTGAATTTTCTTGGTGAGAAACTTCTGAGGTGTCTCTAGCTGCTGTAGGTGTCTGGTGAGGTACATACAGAAGAGAGCATTGTACTCTATTAGTGGTCTGATGAGGTATGAGTACAAGGGAGTTATAACATCATTAGTTTTGGATGCAATGCCCTTAGTTATGAGATGTGCAACATAGAAGGCCTTCCTTACCACTGTGGACACATGGTGATTAGGTTCATAGGTTCATAGATTAGTACTAGGCTAACCACCCTTTTGGGCCATTTTAAGCCTAGCCAATTACCCCATGTGAGAATCAAACCCTGCACCTTGCTTCTCTAAGGTAAACACCTTAACCATTGTGCTAGCCTCTCAACCCGCATTCCCAAATCTCTCACCACAGGGTTTGAGCTAAGGGTGGTGTAGATCATAGTGTGAGTGTTATACCTTTAAGAGCCATTACAGTCAGTGAGTACATGCATATAAGTACTGAGCACGTGCTAGCCAGAGTGCCATTTTATGTGAGCAGCCAGAGTGAAAGCACCCATGTGTATAGTAGTGAGTCTGTTAGTTTGTTCGTTTAAGTTTAATATTTCAGTCATCCATCCTGATATATCTGTGTATAATAAACTGCTTAAATGAACACCCAGTCACATCGTCTTATTGAATACACAAGATGAGCAACATGGTGTCAGAAGTGGCATGTTTAAAAGAATGTAGTGCTAGAAAGGGGTCTGAAGCAAAACTTCATCTTTAAGATCATGAGGCGCGCAGTTACATTTGGAGAAATATATAGGAGTGAATCATCCCTGCTCAAATGACTCGCAAACAGGTCAGAAAAACAAATTCAGGTACTAAAACTCATTTAAATTATTTTTTACTCAACAAATACAAAATGGAGCATTCAAAATGTTCAAAATGGCTTTCTAATCAAATGAAATTTTTGAAACTACGATATATTGATAAAAATATTCAAAATGCTTACAAAAGTGATTGAAATAACTTCTGAACTGCAAAAAATGTATAAAAAGTGTTCCTTTTTCATATTAACTAAAGCTATTTGAGATATGTGAGGTGTACAAAGTGTTTGCATGTATGTGCAGTATTACAATAGAGTTATTTCACAAAATACATTCATTTCAAAGGGACTGTTGTGCTGTTGAATATTTTTTCGAATACCTGGTATATGTATATGTGTGCATTTATACATAATTACAAGTGCATTTGCATTGAAGGGGAGCACTCATTTCTGTATGCCCCAGCTGTATATGCAGGGGGAAGGGGAAGACTGCCATATTGTGGTACCAGCTGAAACATGGGAAGACCCTGGGTGTTTAAAATGTAAATTTAGAGAAATGTGTAACCCCAAACAAATATTACAATGGAAAGGCACATATTTTACACAAGAGATCAAATGCCTGGTGAAACTTTTGCTGCATATATAACTGACCTGAGAAACAAGGCAAAAACATGCAGATTTGGTGATTTAAGAGATGAGTTGATAAAAGACAGGCTTGTGTGTGATATTAAAGATGACGCAGTGAGAAAGATTTTCTCCGAGACAGTGATTTAACTTTGAATAAGGCCATAGAGATATGTCAGATATTTGAACTCACAGAAAAGCACAGAAATATGCTTACAAATGAGAAATGCATGCTTCCAGTGCTACAGTACTAATGATGATAGTGTGCATAAAACTAAGATGAAATGGAAGTATAAATCAAAAGGGTTCATGGCTGCTTCCAACTCTGACACCAGCTATAAACCAATGAATTGCCATAATTGTAGGGGATATCATGAGCCCAAAAGAGAAAAGTGCTTAGCTTTTGGTCAGCAGTGCCACACATGTAAAAAGTGGAATCGTTTTCAAAGGTTCTATCAATCAAAAGTGGCTCATTCTTTTATTAAAAGAAAGCATTCAAAGAGGCAAGTTGATCAACTAGAAAGCTAAGACCCTGCTTTTTATGTTGATCGTGTGTCAGTGCATGGTGCAACAGTCAATGCAGTAGATTTGTGGTCAAAGAATGAACTGTTTTGTAGATTAATGGGAGACCTGTAGAGCTCAAAGTTGATAATGGTTCAAAGTGCAATGTCATGTCAGCAGAAATGTTTGCTAAAGTAAGAGCTAGTGAGAAGCTTGATCTGGCAAAGTGTGTGAAGCTTGTTGCTTAAGGTGGTAAAGAAATTCAAACCGAAGATTCTGTAGTCCTTTCATGTTATTCTGTGGCAACAGCTATGACTTGCAATTTTTCATAGTCATGAGGCACATGCAGTCATTGTTAGGCCTCAAAGCCACTTAGAAAATGGGACTGTTTCATTTATTGCAGAAGTCCACCATGTAAGCACGTGTAATAACAAGAATTTTGCGCAAACTATTTTTTTCTGACTATGCTGATCTTTTTGAAGGCAAGGTAGTCAAACTCCTAGTTGTCTACTCCATGAAGTTAAACCATGAGGTAAGCCCAGTTATCTGATGAGTGCTGAAAGTTCCAGTAGCCTTGCAAGGCAGAGTCAAAGCTGAGGTAGAAAGAATGCTGCATCTAGACGTAATTTGTCCAGTGGAAGAACCAAATGAATGGTTACCCTCCATGGTGGTAGCTCATAAGAATAGCTCAGATTATATTAGAATATGATTTGATCTAAGAGATTTGAACAAAGCATTAAAATGACCTCATCATGCAATGCACCCAGAAGAAAAAGTTGCTGCTCTTATACCAAATGTCACTGTTTTTTCTGTCTAAGATGCAGAAAGTTCATTTTGGCAAATTTTGCTTGACCATAAGTCTTCATTGCTAACTATTTTCAGTACATCATTTGGAAGGTACAGATTTTTGAGAATGCCATTTGGGATAAATTCTGCCAATTAATTCGTTCAACGTGCAATGGAGCAAATTTTTTAAGGCTATCCCTGTGCTGTTATAGTTGATGATATTCTTGTATGAGGCAATGGTGAAGTTAAACATGATAGAAACCTCAGGAAAGTTCTAGAATGTGCTCTTGAAGTGAATCTTAAGCTAAATCCTCAGACAGACAAATTTAGGCTATAAGAAGTTACTTATGCGGGTCATTTGTTTATCCTTCCAAGCAAACTGCAATTCATTGAGATGCCAGCTCCAGACAATGTGACTTCCTTACGAAGTTTTCTTAGCATGGTCAGCTATTTAGGAAATATTTCTAGATGTCAGTGCTGTTTTCAGGATTAATTTAAATCTTCTGAAGTATTCCTTACTAAGTTTTATTCGCATTTCTTCATATTTTATTGCTGATCCTTCATCAGTTCCTAAATATTTATACACTCCTTCCTGCTCAAGTTCTTTTATATCACATTCTTGTCCCAAACTGATGTTTTCCTGGTGTTGTAGTTTTCTTGCTATAAAGGTTGCATTTGCACATTTTTCAAGACCAAATGACATTCTTATATCATCTGAAAAAGTTTTGACAACTTGTAGTTGTGCTTTCAGTTCCTCATCTGATGAGCTATACAGTTGTAAATCACTGACAAAGAAAAGATGAGAAGTCTTTACACTTTGTTGTTTTCTAGGAGCCAGATTATAGCCATGGCCTAAGCTGTTAAATAAACAGATTAATGGATAAAGGGCAAGACAGAATGGCAGCGGTGGCAAAGAGTCACCCTGGAATATCCCCCTTTGAATTTTTATCCATGGCTTAACTGCAAAGTGGTCTGCCACTGTTTCATGGTCACTGTAATGTATTCGATTAGTATAGGGTGTACCTTATACATTTTTAAGCAGTCTTTTATCCATGACTGTTGGATACTATCAAATACATTTTTTGTAGTCAATCCATGCCATACTTAGATTATTCCCCTTTTTACAGTTCTCCACTATGACTTTATTTAACAACAAATGATCCTTTGTTCCATATGACTTTCTTTTATTGCCCTTTTGCTCTACTCCCATAATTGCATTTTCTTCTAAAGAACTACAAACTCTGTCAGCATCAATTCCTGTGAATAGTTTATACATCGTCTATCCATTTAGCATTTTGTTATGTTCCAGAGGATCTTCATAGATACTTCTCCAAAATGTATTTATTTCTTCTTTTTTTTTTGGTGGTCTTTCAGTTCCTTTTACCTTATTTCCAATTCTCTATACATTTTTTGGGTCATCAATAAATTGCTTATTTTGTACTCTTCTTTTATATTTATCGTCTTATCTTCTAAGTTTTTCTGCCTGTGTTGAAAATTTTAGTTTGTTATTTGCGATAGTGCATGATGGATCCTGGTCTGTTCTAATACTGCGCAATGCTTTTGTCATGTCTATCTTTCTGAGTATTTTTGTTGATCTGTTCCCTCTTCTATACTCTTCTAATAGTGACACTTCTTGTCATAGTTGCTTTATAGTTTTTTTTTATTTGATGCTTCCATGATGGTATTTGATTTCTCCCCTTCCTTTCCCTCACTACCCTGTGTTCTTGTGGTCGAACTTTATCAGTTATTAATTTAGCTGTACAGTAATATATACTGTTTACTTCTGTTATATCGCATGGATCTCTTTGAACAGTCCTAATTACTGTGTTCATTTGTTTTATCAGATTTCTGACTTTTTGGGTTTTATTAACCTTCTACAGTCCATGTCTTTCATTGATCTTAATATATCTGTCTATATCTATTAAATCAAGGAGCTCTTCGCGTAGCTCATTTTCTTCCGAACTGATGGCACATCCCCTGTTTTCCAATTCCTGTGGGCATTCTATAGAAGATTCTATAACATCTTCCTGTGGCTCATTCTCTTCAATTTCATCCTGTGCCATCCGTTGCTCTATCATATGGGAACTCACTGGCCTATCACTCTTCAACATTGACTGCATCAGAGTTTCTACAGTTTCCTGTTCCTTCTCTTGTTGTCTAGCTTCAAGTGAGCATCTATAGTGGTTTCCCGTGGAAGTCTCCAAATTATCTTCATATGGTACCTGACCAATTGCTTCCTGTTCCATTGGTTTCCCCTTAATTTAGATATCCATTACTCTATCCTGTTGTGCTTTCTGAAATAGATTTTCTGCACTAAATCCTTCACTTTGCATAACCTCAGTTTCTATTTCTTTAACTCCTCCATTACTAATCTCATTTTCTACTTTTCCTGTTTGTCTCTGAATGGAAACATGAAGGGGTCTGAATAGAGAGGTGAAAAGTCAGCAAGCAAAGGAGAGTAGTAGTGCTGAAATTGAATTCATTCTCAAGTCTTGGTGAGTACCTTAACAAGGTGGACTCTGTTTTCACAAAATTTCACCAAGGTGACACTGATATATAGACTGTATTTATAAAGCATATATCATGGACAGAAGTAGGTCAAAACCTTAAAAGGATAACTGGGTGCACAAGACCCAGGATAAAAAAGTTCCCAGTCCTGGTAAGTGCACTGGTGCAGGACAGGAAAAGATGACAGTGTAGAATCCTCAAAATACAGAAGCATTACTACAATGGGACTAGGCCCGACCCAGGGGGAGGATGGCGCCCCCTGTTGTAGAAGGAAGTAGCAGTCCACAAAAATCACAAAAACTGATAGGCCAAAGAAGAGCCATAAAGATGATAAAGTGGACTATTGAGGATAAGAAATAAATTATGTATTGTTACTATTATGCAACAATAATTCCCAGCTAGGTGAGTTTCTCAATAATGCCTGAGTGGGGGATTGTGTCAAAAGTCTTGGGTAAGTCAAGATAGGCTGTATGTACTGTTTTGCCTTCATCCAGGACTTTGGTGACATGGTCAAAGAAGTCCACCAGGTTTAATAAGCATGATCTACTCTTAACGAAGCCAAATTGGGTTGGGTCAAGACGTTGAAGGTCACCTATGTCTTTGTTGATAACATCCATGATCATTCTTTCAAAGGCCTTACAGATAATGCTTGTTAGGCTTATGGATCTATAGTTCCCAGGGTCAGTTGATAGACCCCCTTTGTTTGTTCTTCTTTCGGCTTTTCCCAGTTAGGGGTCGCCAAAGCAGAACTCCGGTATGCTAATGATCGGCAGTAGATTTTTTATGGTGTCGAGGTGCCAGCCCGACGCCCAACCTTCAACGAAGGCACACCCATTCATGCATGTCTTTCGAACGCCAATTGACCGTGGGGAGGACATTCAGACTCCACACAGAAGGTGCTCCAGCCAAGAATCAAACAGAAGAACCACATGCTGTGAGGCGACAATGCTACCGCTGCACCACCGCAGCTTAGTTGATGGACTCCCTTTATGCAAGGGAATTATTGTTGCTGTTTTCTACTTTGCTGGGACAAAGCCAGTACTTAAACTGTGGTTGGAGAGTGCCAAGTGGTTCCATTAGTCCTGTTTTAGACCATTTAGTAGGCGTCCTGGGATGTTAGCTGGTCCCATAGAGGCTGTGTTTTTGGCCATGGAGAGTGCAATTATGGCCTGCTTTTTGAAGTCACTAGGTAGAAGACTGGTGACAGCTATGCTTTGGGGTATGTCAGGTAGGGACAGGGGGGTGAAGTTTGCACCAAATCTGTCTGCTAGCAGGTTGGTTATGTCCTCAGGGTCAGTATGAGTGGTACCATCCACTACTAGTTTAGCACAAAGCTGGCTCTTCCCTTTTAGATTTCTCATGTAGCTAAAGAATGCCTTGTGATTATCCTTAGCTAGGGATGCTAGTTTAGCTTCATAATTGGCTTTAGAGGACTTTACAAGATATCTAATTTGCTTATTCAAGCTGTGGCAGGTGTCCTTTCTCTGTTCTTAGACATTAGTTTCTTCCTCTTGTTGTATACCCTACTTGAACTTGATGTCCACCAGGGTGGCTTGTTGTTTTTTTTTTTGAAGGATCTTATTTTAATCCATTCAGGTATAGCTGAGTCTATACATTTGTATAGGTGTTTATACAGGGCATTTGTGTGCACCTCTGTATAGGAGTCATTGTTGATAGTGGTAGCAAGGGGTTTGAAACTATTTATGCCATTGCTTAGGAGGCTATACTTTGCTTTGGAGAAATATTTCATCCTTTTTGCTCTTGGGGGATCAGGTATTATCATTACTTTGAACAAAACTGATTTATAATCAGACCTTACCAGGGAGGGCAACACATAGGGGGTTGTGCAGAGACCCCCTATGTTGGTAACTACTAAGTCTAGACATTTAAGCCCCCTGTGAGGGTGCAAAATATCTGTTCCAGAGCATTTGTATTAGCAAACTCCAGGAACCTTAGGATGAGCATGTTTGTGCTTATATATGACTTCTAATAAATGGAAGGATAGTTGAAATCACCCTTGACATAGGTATTTGGCTGTATAGTGAGTAACTCAAGTAGGTCCAGGTAGGCAGAGTGGTTCTCATGGTTCATGGTGGGGGACCTTTAGCTAATAATGATATGGAAGGGGGTTTTACCTACAGTTAGTTGGACTTGGAGTAGCTCTAGGGAGTTGTACTGTTTGAACAGTTTTGAGGTGTATTTGTCTTTAATGAAGATGGCTACACCTCCGTCTTTGGTTCTTTCATACTCGTTTTGAGGTCTGAATGTGTGGAAGCCATTGTAGCCTTGTATGGCCAGGGTGCTCTCTGTGGACTTGAACCATGTCTTTGTGACAGTACAGTCATAGGTTCATAGGTGTGTACTAGGCTAATATCCCTGGTGCCTTTACAAGTGTAGCCCATAGAAGTGCCCTGGCATCATGCCGCCCGACATTAGTTAGCAGTGCCTCTATCAAGTAGAGCCACTGGAGTGATCCCTGGGATGAACTTTCTATTTCCCATCCACTCATCAAGATTTGTCTTAAAGAGGGCCAGTGAGGTGCTCTACTTGACATTTATGGGAAGTCTATTCCAGAGCATGGGCAGTCTCTGGGTTATGAACCTGTCCCTCCAGCATGTTCTGCTGATTGTGGTAATGAGGTTGAGGTCTCTGGAGTGTGTAGTGCGGAGGTATTGGGATTTTTTTAGATGCAGCATTTCTAACAGAGCTGGGTCAGACATGGCTTTGTAAGTCAAGCAGAAATCGCCTCTTAGTAGATGATACGAGGCAGAGAATAGCTGAAGTTGTTTGAGTCTGTCCATGTAGGACATGTGTTTAAGGCCTAGGATCCTCTTCGTGAGGTACTTTTGTGGCCTTTCCAGCTGTTGCATGTGTACATGCCAAATGGGGCATTATACTTGATGATTGCCCTAATGAGGCAAGAGTAGAGAGAGATGATGACCTCTTTCTTACTGGATGCAAAACTCTTGGTAATGAGATGTGCCAGATAGAAGGGCTTTCTGACCACAGTGGCAAAGTGGTGGTCGAAGGAGAGGTTGCTGTCAACCTGTATCCCTGATCTCTTATAACGCCTTCAGTGTTCAGTGGGATCCTATTGATGTGGTAATTAGTGGGAACTGAGTTTTTCCCAAATGAGGATGGCGACACATTTTTGGCATTAAGCTTAAGGCCATGGTTTTGACACCAGTCATTGGTCTCAGTGAGGCATTTCTGTAGGATGTCTACATCACTTCAGGAGTTAATAATGGCTACCAGCTTGCAGTCATCTGCAAACTTGGTCAGCCAGAGTCCCTCCATGTTGGCTTGGACAACTGAGAAGTAGATGCCAAACAGGAGAGGACCCAGGACTGATCCCTGTAGGACTCCACTCATGACTGGTTGGCAGTCTGACTTGAAGTGTGCTACTTTCACACTGTGGGTTCTATCTTTGAGCCAATTTGCAACCCACCTAGTGATATAGGGGTTGATGCCTAGTTTGGTAAGTTTATCAATAATTCCTGAGTGGGGAATGGTATCAAAAGCCTTGGCCAGAGCAAGGTAAGCTGTATGAGCTGCCTTGCCCTCATCCACAGCTCTGGTGACTGACTCAAAGAAGTCAACCAGGTTTAGCAGGCATGATCTACCATTCACAAAACCAAATTGCTTAGGATCTAGAGTTTGGAGATTCCCTATATCCTTGTTAATTATGTCCATGATGATGCGCTCCATAGCCTTACATATCAGACTCATCAGGCTAATGGGCTGATAATTCCCAGGGTCTGTAGTCACTCTCCCCTTTATGGAGAGGGATGACTGCAGCAGTGCACCATTCAGTAAGGACAAAGCCTGAGGTGAGATGGTGACTGGTGCCAGTTCACTTTGTAGTTCATGTAGAACTCATCCATGGATATTTTCGGGTCCCATGGAAGCTGTATTCTTGGTCTTGAACAATGCAGCTTTAACCTGTACTGCAGTAATGCTGGGTGCCTGGCATTCCTCCAGTATTGTGATTGTTCCTTTGGGGGGGGAGAGGGGATAAAGTTGGCAGTGAATCTGTCGGCCAGTATGTTGGCAATATCTGTTGGCTCAGTAAAGGAGGTACCATTGTGCAGTAACTCAGGGCAAACCTGGGTATTGCTGTGGAGATTCTTGATATAACTATAGAAGGCTTTATGGTTGTTTTTAGTGTCTGCCGCAATTCTGCTTTCATAGCTGGCTTTAGAGGTTTTGATGAGAGATCTCAACTTTTTGTTGAGGCTAATAAGGGAGTTTTTCCAGTCTTGGGACTTCACCTTTTTCTGCAACAGTTTCTTTCTTCTGTTGTAGAGTTTATTAATGGCAGGAGACCACCAGATTGGCTTCCTTTTTTGGAGGAGAGCGTCTTGGTTCTGTTGGGTATGGCTAGTTCCATGCATTTAAGTACGTGTTTGTACAGTGCATTGGTGTATGATTTGGCAGTCATACATCTATTTTCCATTGACATGGGTGCTGTGAAGTTAGCCACCTCTATTTTTAGGAGCCCAAAGTCAGCTTTGGAGAAGTTTTTCATGGTGTTTACCTTTGTGGGGGATGTGGGTGAGATGTGGAGTTCCATGCTGATTAGTTTGTCGTCGGATCTAACCAGGGAGGAATTGATTATTGGTGTAGAGCAATGGTTGCCCATGTTAGTAATAACCACGTCAAGGATGTTGCTTCCTCTAGTGGGGGTAAGAATGAGTGGTTCCCTATTACACTGTCGCAGATGCAGGTTGTCGAATGTGTCTTTGTCGAACTGAAAAGTACGAAAAGGTAAAATAGCGAAGTGGCTTTTCAGCAAATTCTTTCCCTGGGAAATAATTTGTTTGGCCGCTTTCTCTACTTTGCCTTTTTGGCACTGTAGTGTGATCTTGGAGTTGGTATATTTAAGTAGTGGGTGTGTGGGGGGCATAGCCCCCATGTCAGGGGGTGTGGGGGGGGCGAAGCCCCCTACATTATGCAATATTTTATAGTTTTTTTTTCTCGGAACAGCAATTTTTTTTCCCTTGGAAAAAAATTGCTGTTATGAGGTTTCGACATTGTAAGCTTTCGATAACATGGGGTTGATTATGTGTTGTTTGCTATTCTGAGCATGCAATGTCATAATATAGACCCAGAATTACCTGGTCCAGGGCATTGGAATTGATGAATTCCAGGAAGCGTTGGGCCAGTATATTGGTGCATGAGTAGTTTTCACAGTTGATGGAGGGGTAGTTGAAGTCACCTAGTATGAGAGTAGTGTGGAATGAGTTATAGCCTGGTAGTGGAGGGGGTGTTTCTGCTGATTTAAATCAGGTCTCCATTACAGCACAAATGTCAATGTTCTCCATTTTGAGGAGCGCTTCGATTAAGTGCATCTTGAGATTTAGACTTCTAGTGTTGAGCAGCATGACCCTCAGATAGCATTTATTTATAGCTGTTATGGTGGTAATTTTTTCTTTGGAATATCACCTAAAAAAAGTACTATGGGGTGGCAAGAGTCTTAACTAGTATCTGGAAACCCAGGAGTGACAGATGGAGGCCATCTCTGGCAAAGCATCGAGGTCTGTCAATCATGTCATCCCAAACAGGCAAATACTGGATCCCCTTAGAATGACACCAGAAAATTAGCCAATTGTTGAACTCTATCATTTTCTGCTTATACTGAGGTAGGATGCTGCTCAGGGCTAGGGTCATACCTGCCTGGGCCACATAATCCAAGAGCTCCTCCATGTCTCTTTTCATGTAGTCCAGGGAGGTGCACCTCAGGTCATTCACACCCACATGGACAGTGACAGAGTCATACTTGTACTTTTTGTGGAGTGACCTGAGTGCGTGTGTTATGTGTTAGATTCTGGCATCTTCAAAGGTAAGAAGTGCTTCCAGTGACTACAGTTTCCGATTTAGAGTCCTAGTGTTAAGCAGCATAACCTTGAAGTTTGTCTCTAGTGGCTTTTTTATATCGGGAATTTTGTATTTATGCCATTGCCTAAAAAAAGACACGATGGGGGAGGCAAGTACCTTTGCCAGTAACTGAAAGCCAAGTGATGACAGGTGAGGACCATCTCTGGCAAAGCAGTGTGGTCTGTTGACCATATCTTCCCATGCTGACAGATACTGGTTCCTTCTGGATTGATGCCAGATGCTAAGCCAATTAATTGTTGAAGTCAATCATTTTTGTTTATATTGAGGCATCATCCTGGGTGAAGGTAGACTACTGCTTAGGGCTAGGAACATAACTGCCTGGGATACATAATCTGAGAGCTCAGTTATGTCTCTTTTCATATAGTCCAGTGAGGTACATCTCAAGTCATTTGTCCAACATGGACTAAAACAGAGTCATAATGATACTTGTTCCTGAGGGACTTGAATGTGTGCATTATCTGACTGATGCTGGTATCTGACAGGCAGCTGGCTGTGACCTTTTCCTTGCCCAGCCTGGTGAGGGGGGCATATGTTTGTCTCATTATGGAGTTGCCTATGACCAAGACATTTGGTTTTCAGGTGTTTTGCCGTAGATGCTTATTGGCTGAGACATTGTTGTGTGTATTATTATGTGTAGTGGATTCTGTTGGGTCTGCAGTGTGTACAGTGGGTTTGCGCTTGGGACAGCTCTAATCTTTTGGTAGGCTTCTATCAACTACCTCCGCATATATGGGTTTATGTGTTGTGAGCTTGTTATGTGCAAGAAGTGAAGTGTGTGTGCTGACAACCTGTTTGATATCTGGTTTGTTATGTGAGAGAACTGATTCCAAATTTATAGTATAGCTACATCTTTCACCTGTATTTGTATTTGTTTGTTTTATGAGTAGCTGGTTGTCAGTAAACATGAGGTAATGCTACATTGCCTCAGGATGCCCATATCAATTAGACTGACTGGAGAAATGGTGGTTAACTGTCTATCAATTATGGCAGGTATATACTATAGTAACTAATTAACTAGTGAGGAGTGGGGCTAGATGGACCAGGTTTTGCTGTAAGGTTAACAAAAAGCAACTATTCAGTGGAAGGCTAGTGGCAGAAAACTGCATCAATGTTTCACAATGCAAAACTGAGTTGCTCGCAGGACACTAGTGCAATAACTGAGTAACTCCTGTAAACTGAGTGCAAACCAGTGCAAACATGATGCTTAAATATGAGTGAAGTAAAATGATTTTAAACAAAGTAACAAAAGAGAAATACAAATACTGAGCCTTATTCCAGCAATTCCCAACTAAAATGGGTCCTTGGCTGCACACTTCTGCCACAAGGGTGCAGGGGAGGGGGCTTCATAACGTAAGATGGCTGGTTTTAATGCTCAACTGATACCAAACAGTTTATATTTAGCAAGCCTGAATTTAGCCTATCTTATAAAATGTAGAAGTACTAGTGTTAGATTATGCTCAACAAGATATTAAGGTTTTAAGGTTGAAAGTAACTTTGCTACAAATATGCAACATAAATAAGGAATAAGATAAAGCTTGCTTAAATGCAGAAACAGAGTTTAGTAATATGTGATTAGCATCCATACTAAATGACTATGGCTTAAAAAATAAGGAACTTGCTTATGAGTGTATTACACACACATCAAGAAAGCTGACTTCTTACAGACATGACAAGAATGTAATTTGCTTTCTTTAAAGAACTGACAACAGGACATGTTTTTTCTAAGAAAGTTTAAAAATATACTTTTCTAATCTACAAGGTGTTTGCACAAAAACAGATGTGTCAGCATTTGCGTCATCAAGGGAGTATCTTTCCAAAACAAAGAGGGTGTGTGTTTAACTAAAAATATATATAAAGTCTGTATTAAATCCAGTTATGTTGGGGGTACTGGTAGGGACACATTTGTCCTGAGGTAAATGTTATATCTCTCACATCATCTGTACTATATGAGAAGTAAAGTAGAACATTTTCTGAAGCTGTAACAGAAGTATGTGTGGTTTATTATAAAGGTTATTGGTTACTGCTCTTAACAACATGTGCTGCAAAGTATATTCTCTCATCAGTGTATATTCTGGAAGTTTCTGTATGCAACAGGCTGTAAATGCAATTATAACCAGACTTTGATTTCAGCAGAATCCAGCCAACAAGACTGAGTGTCTTAAGAAGACTTCAAATCCATCACAGTAAGCATCAGAGTAACAGCACAGTGCTTTTAGCACCTTAAAATTAAGTTTTCAATGGCGAGCCTACCTGCATTCGAACACAGAGGGAAGGGTAAGCCCTGCAGAGGGTTACTTCAGTCAAATTGCAGTAGCTAACATTTGTACATATGTCTGAATCTTAAACAGTTTATGTAGCTTGCAGCAGTAAAGTTTTTTCAGACATCTAAATCCAGTGAGACTAGTTCAGGAAATTTGCAGTGCCATAAATTCTCCAAGAAAAGGTGGATATCTACTTTCACAGCAGTCCGCTGCCTGTTGTGCTTCACCAGCTTCTCAAGTGACTTTGAAAAATTTCCAACCATCTGCAATAACAGCCTGATCACCTGTTTTCTTGCTCACTGGTAAGACTTTTTTTTATGTCACATTTTTTAGTATGGATGCTATTAGACAGTTTGCATATTATTAGACAGTTTGGATGTTATTAGACAGTAATGATATTTTCAGACATAATTCAAGCAAATGTAAACAAAGCTTTAGTAAATTGCAATGTTGGTATACACAGCACATTAGTAAATGCAAAACCTTATTAGGGCAGGTTGATAGTAAGGCATTATGCAAATGTATTACAGTATTTGACTTGTATCTCAAAGAAAACCATGTGGGGTATGACAAATGTTTATTATGTCAATCAACAAAAACTGCATTTTGTGTATTATGCCATAAAAAAGTATTGCATGATATTGCTAAAACAATAGACTGTGAAGACAGATCTGTTCATGATAAAGAATTAACTAAGATTAAAGTGTTTCCATTATATTTAGATGTTGAGCAGTTATGTCCTGTCACCACATGTGAGTCAAATCAGTTACTGACAGGACCTCTAGTATATTATGTTACAAAAGAATGAAATAAATTTCTAAGAGACAGACACAATGAATTCAGGAAGTTTAGACAAATTATACAAACATTTTTACAAAAGTGCATAGGAGTTTCAGATTCAGCAGAACAGGTTCATGAGACATATCAGGCAGACCATGAGGAAACTCTTAAACAGCAGTTGCAAGATAAAGAAAATAGATTAGCTAAACTGACAGAGACTGACTTTCTACACACATTGGGAAAGAGCAGGAAACTACAGCTGATCTGTACAAAAGAGATATACTTTATAATATCCCTCCCTGAACAAGATAGGCATGAATATTAACTAGTAGGATGTTACTGATTTGTTAGTTTGAATTAATTGAAGCTGTTCTATTGGTTGTTTACTAATTAAATCATTAAACTAAGTTATATAAGTGCAAATGTGAACTAAAAGCATTTATCTGATGAAGTCCTATGTGTATGGATGAAAACGTATTTTACAGTTGATGTTATAAGAGCATTAATTTATTTTAGTACTTTCTACGTTTTTAAGTGGAATATTTTGAATAAACTTTTAGTGGAGTTACCTAAAGTGCTTCCTTGGTCCTTTGGCACCTTTGTTTGGATTTCTTGGTCAGTATTTAGTGCCTTTGCTGTTTCGTTTGTGTATACTTTGTAATATGTTTTTGTTTTGAAAATGGTTAAGCATACATGGTAGGATGGTAAAATACAAACCATTCTCAAATATTGAAAACGTCCATTCAATTAAAGAAAGATATTTATCAGAACTACAGTAAAGTAGAGCATATGACTGCCATTCTCATAGCATAATCAAAAGGTAAACAAAACAGTTCTAGAGTATATAAAAAAAATAAAAATAGTTAATAAGAGTAAAGATTTAAAGTCACAACACTGACATGCTTGTATAAAGATTTAAAGTCACAAGACTGACATGCATGCATTTTCTTTTCATACAATACACAAGAATAACAGGCAGACAACAACAAATATAAATAATGTAAATATAAACATGTGTTAGTTAAGCTAATATCTATTTGTTTTTTACATTTTTTTTATAATTGTATAGCAAAACCACACCAAACAGTTAAAGTTCTGAATTAAAAAAAATAAAATAAAATCACAGATGGTATTAGTCAAACAGTCTTTGTAAAATGAATGGCAAAGCAGTTAAATAAATAAAAAAATACTGAAATCAAAAGTTAAAAATATGTAAACGAATTGTAAAATAATGTTTAGTTTGCATAGTTATGCAAATCACAAATATAATACTGTCCCCAGGATTCACTAATCTTCTGTGTAAGACTAAATTAGTCTTACACGGAAGAGCCAGTCTAAGAGTAAGACAGCAGCACACCATGCATATTAATGAGGGCGCGCTGCCTCAACTCTAAAACTAACACAGAATGTGGACGAGTGTAGGAGGCGTGTCGGACTGCCGATCAGTCCAAAAATCCACGCCCCTGCAAGCTTGAAAACATGGTAAATGTCTAGTTACATGACCGAGTCCACTCACATGTGTACATTCTAACACTAAACTCCCCCATATAGTAAACCCCGCACAAATATAAAAAGTAAAAGAAATTTTTTTTTATTTCTGATATAGCTGCCCGTATTTGTGCATGTTTGCATGTGTTTACCCATTGCTTAGCTACAGTTAGCAGTTTAGACACCGAAGAGGATAATAAGAAAAATATATGCAAATTAAGCGAAATAGCGATAGCGTAGTGGTTAGAGCCTTTGCACAGGCATTCCCGGTTCGAGTCCCACCACTACACTTTTCATTTTCTGTTGGAAATCTGTATACAAAAATATTTCCTGACATGTATTATTTAAAGTTTTGTAAAAAGCATTGAAATGTTATATGTAGTAGTGAACGAATTTTATATATATATATATATATATATATATATATATATATATATATATATATATATATATATATAGAGGAAGGTGAAATGGTTATGCATACTGATGCAGGAGTAAATTATTTTAAGCAATGTAAAGCACTGCTAAGCAAATTTTACCAGTATTGAGCATATTTATATTTAATTGCTCATAGCTGAGCACTGTGTTAACTAGCGCAATGTCTTTGCGCGAAGCTGTGCATCACGCAAACTAGTGCAAACAGAACATGTTTGCGTGCAGCTGTGCACCGCGCTAACCAGCGCAATGTCGGGCAACGTCGAGCAACATCGGGCAACGCCAGGCGACGTAGAGCAGAGCTGAACAATGGTGGGCAAAGTTGAGCAAAGTCGGCTAAACACGGCCACACCTCCTTCACTGTACCTTAACCATTGAGTTTTGGACAGTAGGAAAATGAAAAACAGTGACAGGGCTCGAACTAGGGATGCTGTGCACTATAGTCACAGTACATAACCACTAAGCCATGACAGCATTTCATAACAATGCACTTTCAACAGACACATATCTATCAAATGAATATTAAACATTGCTAACATCAGCTAAGCAGGTGTGTCTACAGCTGAGTTTTTTCCAAACTGGCCAAACACAAATAAGTGTGGGAAATGAGCATATTTAAACTCCACAGGCGGGAATACTTGCCATAATTGGTTGTAGCTCCCTTCTGCAGTCAACATGGCTGGGGTTGGAGAAGGCACTCGATTCTTGAGTGCAATGTTGGGGCATTGAGGAGACCAAAGTAATGGTTTGGCTCCTTGTCCACAATCACAAGGAAAGACTCCTGTGGGGCCAGAACCAGGGCACCCAATACAAAATGGAGGCCTGGAACTGTCTAGCTCGTGATCTCATCAATGCCACTGATGTTCCTCAGACTGCTGAGCAGGTCAGGCACCATTACTCTGACCTGAAGCGATGCAAGGAGGATCAACTGGACCAGTGGATCCAGGAAGCCTGTGGGATGGCAAATGCCCCAGTACTGAGTAAGTAGCCATTGCATTAAGTATTTAAGAATTGCTATTCTTGTCTATACTATGGATAGGTATGTCTCATTATCACTGCATTTACTTCATGGCTGCAGGTGTCCGGGCTATGAATCAACAAGCCCATGAAGATAGGCTGCAAAGGCTGCGTCACCAGGGTGGTTAGTAATTATTCTGCATGTACTGTTATATAAAATAAATGAGAAAGCCTTCAAAAAAGTGTTTTAACCCAATAAATAAAGGTGTCATAATTCTTTAATAAAGTTATAATTCCTGGAGTGCATCTGTGTGATTTTCTTTGATATGTTGTTGTACTGTTGCATTTTAGAAACAGTACTGTTGTATTAAGCAGTGTTAGTTAACCCACACTTGGGTAGGCCCATATAAAGTGGATAAAGGGAGTGCCAGTAGCTTTTATGCATATTTACAGCCCTTAACTGTTGATTCATGCCCAGCATGTACAGGTTAATCTGGCACATGAGTAGCTTGGTATTGTGTTCCCCAGAAATTTCAGTGTGCTGCCAGAAATGTAGGGAGCTGTTAACATATAACGGATAATTTCACCTGAACATATCTAGATAATTATATGAAAGTAGAGCTGTCAGTGTACCATCACAGCAGTAGTGTGTGTGAGCAACTCTCAAAATATGTAGCAGTAACATCTGCATCCTGGACAGTTTGTATGTCAGATACAGCTCATGTATATAATGATCTAGCAAAATCCAATTGCACAATAGAAGGACATTGGGTAGTGTAATAATACATGTAAGGGACATATAACTGCAGTTAATAGGAATGTAGTGTAAACTAGAAGGATATATACGTTGTTAATTGTGCTATATTTTCCACCCTACTGTATGTGCATAAAAAATGCAATTCCACGCCTCAATGGGTTTGTCTAATCTCAAAACATTTGTTGGGACATATGTCCTATTGGTTTATAAATATTTGCATTCATTTCTATGCATGTGCCCTGTTCAAATACCACAATATTGGTGGCCTGCTGCCATCAATTAAACCTGCATGCTGTTGAAATGTCCACTATTGTTCTATATATGCATGTGTTATGCTTGCTTTTTAACTGTTGAAACTCTGGTGTGTTGGATTAATGGGAATACTTCTGCATGCTGTTATAACTAACTGAGAATGCTGGTGACTGTTACTAACCCATGTCTTTATTAAATTCTCCAAAACATAGTTCTTATGGGAAGGCCAGTCCCAGTGGACCCACCTGTCCCACCTCAGCTGGCCACGGCACCTGGCACCAGCAGGTCCGGTGCCCAGCCTGGGACCTCCTCCTCCATTGGCCCTGTGCCACCTTTGGGTGGAAGTGCTGCAGGGGATGGGGCTCAGCCCCCCCGTGCAAGCATGGGCGGAGGAGGGCCACCTATCACCCTTCGAATGGTCCAGGCTGTGGTGCGTAGAGAGATTGAGCGTTCTGTTGTAGAACCTCTATGCCAGCTTGAGGCATGAGTGGCGCAACTTCCAGGTCAGCCTGCCCCTCCTACACAGCCACCAGCACAGCCACCCTCTGAGCTGTGAAGGTGCAGTAGTGACTGCCCATTGGTGGGGACCTCAGTTCCACTGTTGCCATCTGTGGGCTCATGGGCTTGCGATTTCCAAACATCCCTCCCCGTCAATGGTGTTCACCCACCACATGTGTCATATTCTGCCCCTGTATGCATCTTGTTTGTCCTGTCTGTTTACCTCCCCAACCTACCTCCCCAAATATACCTACTTCCCCTACCCCACATTCCACTCTCACCTTAAAAAAAAGGGCAATCTGCTCCCAAAAAAAAAATTATGCCCCATACATAGCTGCCCATTTTGCACACATGTCCCCTGTACACATAAAATGTAATTTAATTGGCATTACAACATACTCTGCTGTCCTCACTCCTCTCTCAGGGGTTGAAGGTTTCATATTTACCTCCAAATTTATTCCATATGCACAGCTGTTGCTGTTAAAGAAATGGGCAGCTATGGACCTTCCCTACACCCGTCCTGCACATCCCGAGCTATTTTCCCTACTGTCTTTCCCTCTTTGTGCCCCTTTTTCACCACTTTCCTATCTCCCCATTTTCTTTTCTTTCAAAGAAATGAGTGCGGGGGTTAGTGGGAGTAAGCACTATTAAGCAGTAGTTAGTAGGTTTGCGCTTGTTTGCTCTTAGCTAAGCATTGCTAAGCATCACGCAAACCCACTTACAACTGCTTAAAAGTGCCTTAGTCACTCTGTATGTGAGGGCCTTTGTTCTGCTCAGCATCAAAATCAAACACCTCTGTCAGTCTCGAACCCGGGACCTTGTATACACTACACTGCATGAAGTTCCACTAAGCCACAGTAGATATACAACGAGTTGGTGCTGAAATAAATATATCATGCATCAAAATGAGTGAATGTAAAGGAAAAATAGGAATGCCATACCACACAACTTGTTCTGTGGATCTTTACCAACAGTTGTTGTGGGATTACATTACATAACTGTGATAAGAGAAGCAGCCATTCTAGCAGGAAATAATGTTACACCATAACTTTACAAACCCCACACAGTATCACAACAGGACAAACACTGGCATATCTGTTTAGGGCAGAGGCCATACCTCCCAACTGTTCCTAATTTTCAGGGATGTCCCTGATTTTGAAACAAAATTTAGCTCTGTCCCTCTGAATCCCTCCGAAAACTACTGACTTTGGCCAGAAAGGTGGTGAATTACACATAATGAGTAATGACAATAATTAAGAGTTAGACACTTCTTTTACTTCAGAAAAGGTGTATTAATCCATATGTTCTGGTTCCCTCAAAGTCTCAACTTAATGACACTAATATTTTAAAGGTGTCCCTGACTTTTTTCTACTTTTCCCTGAGTCTGTTCAAATATGTACCTGAGTGTTTGAGAGGTCTGGCAGAGGCAGAAACACAGAGGCATAGTAGCCTTTCTGCTGTTACACACTGTGCAAATAGCTTTGGAAGGAGTTCTGGAAGCATACCCTTATGTAGGAATACAACACTGAAATACAAAAGGATGTAGCCATGTGCTGGTAGCAACCAACTGTAACAATGCCATTGCTCTAGGGCTGAAAAGACCTGTGTGGTGCACAGACAAAGAATAACAGGCTAATATCTGGCTACTATGTGGATAGGTCCACAGTTGGGAGTTACGCAGACAGACTACTTGCCTTGATAAACTAACATATACACAGCAACCCTGTAAGTCCAGCAAGATAAAATTCACACAATAATACTTACACTCTCTGTACTTCTGCACCCCTACCCAAATGTAGAATACACCTGTGTGTGTTCAGGGTCTACCAAGGATGTAGGTAAGCATACTCACAGTACTGAAATGTGTCCAGTTTTCTTGAGCAGCTTGTGCTAATGTCAACACTAAAAAAGTACAAACTGTTTAGAACTGAGTAAATAAATATTCACAGTATAGCAGTCCTCAAACAATTCTTGTGCCAAAGGAATACATCTCAATAACTAGCTTTGTATGGCAGTTAATTGTAAAATATGAAAAGAAAGTACATCCTCCCATGTATCTTGGGTTAGCATTTTGAGGGGTGAGTACATTTCTACACTGCAAGTGTGTACTGGAAGCAGCTACATTTAGGTCTGAGTACAAAATGTAAATCACTGGCTACACCCCTGGCTTCTGATATAAGAACTATACCAACCTTCTGTCTTAAACAATGATGTCCACAGCAAACAAGGATGATCTCCATCTTGGAAAGCTGAAAGGGCCACTCCTACCTGAGTTAGAAATTTATAGTACTGGGTTGCTATGACAGTGATTACTGCAATTAATACACAGCAGGCTGCATTCAATTAGCAAATGGTGGCCACTAATTGGTGCAGAGGCCATCACATGCTCATGTGCAAATACCTACAAAAACAGGCTGCAATCGCTGCCAACAAACTCAATCACTCTATTGCAGAGACTAACAGAGAGAGAGAGACAGAGAGAGAGAGACAGAGAAAATGAAAAAGAATAATAAATAATACCAAATCATACAAAGGAAAGGTATGTGACACATATGTATTTACTGGCATGTAGTAGATGTTTTTGAAGAGTAGCCTACATAATGTGAACCATTCATATGTGGCAGCAGTACTTATCTATGCACAGATGTCCTGCTTAACTACTGCTATGGACAATACAGTGTGTACCTGTGGGCAGTGGGACATACCTGTGAAATGTGTAGCTCAGCATTAAATGTCAGAAATCTGCATTAAATGTAAAAAATCTGATCCATGTTATCTGTGTTCTGTACAGTAGTGTGGCCAATAGTTGTTGGGGGGATTAGTGCTGCCATTATATAAACATGGGTGTGACAGAGCAACACATGCATGAAAGTCATATTAAGGTATAGCTTAGCATTGGCAACTGCTGTAGCAGACTAGTATGCTTATCTAGCATTTGTAGCTATATATACCTCCTCTAATGTTAGTGTGTGTTCACATGTGACACCTGTTTGTATTGCAGCAAGGCCCAACAGTTCAGCTGTGAGGTCCAGGGACTTACAACAGTGTGGACCTTGTATGTGTATACCACACACATACAGAGAAACATATATGTGTCATATATATTCACATCTGTATATGTGCATAGAGCAGGGGACATATTGCAACTGTTTGTGAAGGGTGTAAATATATATGTTGGTGAAGGTTAGTATGCGCATATTTATATGTAGGTTTTAGTGTGTGATGAACAAGACAGCATACAGTGCTGGCATATGACATGTGGTGGTTAAATAGTGTGGGTGGTTTGTTCAGTTTGCAATGTTGAAGCCAGTGAGGCCTGCTAAAGCTACCTGGGCTGTGAACACTTTCAATGCATTTATCACAAGACTGTGCGATATTATTACGTTACTGTACACCTCACATCCTTTGTATAATTGATATTCCCACTATGAAAGGTGAAATGTATATATATGTATATGTACACCAATGGATGTGTGTGTGTATATATATATATATATATATATATATATATATATATATATATATATATATATATAGAGAGAGAGAGACAGAGAGTCATATATACTCATACATACCTACATCTACTTGTTGCAATAGATTCTCTGTACTGTTGACTGACTGTGATGGTCAATGTGTCTGTGAATACGTCAAAGATATGTATATATGGGATAGCTTAGTGGGAAACTGTTTATGTTCATAGGTTCATAGGTTCATAGGTAGATACTAGGCTATCTGCCCTAGGGCATTTATAAGCCTAGCCAGAGTGTATTTGGCTTCCGCCTCCCTATTAGATTAACCTACTGTGCCTCTGTAAAGTAGGTCACAGAAGGTACCCTTTTAAGATTAGTTTACTGTGCCTCTGTCTAGCAGGGACACAGGAGAGATCCCAGGGGTGAATTTGCGATTTCCCATCCACACGTCCAAATTTCGCTTGAAGAGGTTCAGCGAGGGGCTATGTCTAATATGAATTGGGATTCTATTCCAGAGTGAGGGGAGCCTCTGGGAAATAAATCTGTCCCTCCGGCATGTGCTATTTATTTTTGTGCTGAGGTTTAGGTCCCTGGAGCGTGTAGCTCTAAGGGACTTGGATTTTTTTGAGATGGAGCATGTCCATTAATTCTGGGTTTGACATGGCTTTGTACGTCAGGCATAGATTGGCTCTGAGTAGGCAGTAAGCAACTGAGTAGAGCTGGAGTTTCTTTAGTCGAGCTGCATAGGACATCTGTTTGTAGCCCATGATCCTCTTGGTGAGGTACTTTTGGGGTCTCTCCAGTTGCTGCAGGTGTCGGGTAAGGTACATCCCAAAAGGGGCATTGTATTCAATTATGGGCCTGATGAGTGATGAGTAGAGGGGCACAATGACCTCTCTTGATCTAAATGCGAACCCTTTCATGATAAGGAGGGCTATATAGAAGGTCTTTCTAAACACTTTGGTAACGTGATTATCAAAGGAGAGATTACTATCTACGTTGGTCCCCAAATCTCTAATTACTTCTTCCGTACTTAATGGATTACCACCTATGTGGTAATTTGTGGGCACCTTGTTTTTCCCAAAGGGGATGACTATGCACTTTTTAGCATTTAGCTTGAGGCCGTGGTTCTGGCACCAAGCATCCGTCTCTGTGAGACCCTTTTGGAGGATGCTTGTGTCAGCTGGAGATTTGATTATGGCCCCCAGTTTGCAGTCATCTGCGAACTTTGTCAGCCATAATCCCCCTGTGTTAGCCTGAACCTCAGAGAAGTATATACCGAACAAGAGGGGTCCCAGAACTGAGCCCTGTGGGATGCCACTTGTAACTGGTTTGGATTCGGATATGGCACCTGCAATTCTGACCATGTGGGTTCTATCTCTGAGCCAGTTTGCAACCCATCTCATGATATAGGGGTTGATATTTAAGCTGGTAAGCTTATTTATGATGCCCGAGTGGGGTATTGTGTTGAAGGCTTTTGCGAGGTCCAGGTAGGCTGTGTGGACTACCTTGCCCTCATCTATGGCTTTGGTAACTGTTTCAAAGAAATCAACTAGGTTTAAGAGGCAAGATCTGCCCTTAACAAAGCCAAATTGGGTAGGGTCCAGTGTCTGGAGGCTCCCAATGTCTTTGTTTATGAGTTCCATGATAATACGCTCCATAGCTTTACAGACCAGACTAGTCAGGCTTATGGGGCGATAGTTTCCGCGGTCTGTTGTGGCACCACCTTTGTGGAGTGGGACCACTGTAGCTGTACGCCATTCTTTGGGTAAATATCCTCTAGTAAAGCTAAGTTTGAACAGTGACTTAATGTGAGGGTTCAGTTGTTCATGGAGCTCGTGTAAGACACAGCCTGGGACACTGTCCGGTCCCATAGATGCTGTGTTTTTTGCTTTGGAGAGGGCAGCTTTCACCTGTGCATCTGTGATGTCAGGGCGGTTACATTCAGTTGGGATAGGCATTTGCTCTTTTGGGGGGAAGGGGGGGAGAAGTTTGCGCTGAATCTGTCTGCCAGGATGTTGGCTATGTCTATAGGTTCAGTATATTTTGTACCGTTATGCAACAATTCAGAGCATATCTGGGAGTTTCCACCCATGTTTCTGACATAACTAAAGAAGGCCTTGTGATTATCTTTAGTGTCTAGGGCAATTTTTCTTTCGAAACTGGCCTTTGATGATTTTATGAGGGATCAAAGTTTCTTGCTAATACTGATCAGAGATGCCTTCCCTTTTTGGGATTTTGCTCTGTCATGTAGTAGCTTCCTTCTTCTGTTGTATAGCTTATTTATGGCCGGGGTCCACCAGACCAGTCTCCTGTTTTTGGAGGAGTGAGTCTTGGTTTTATTTGGGATAGCACGATCCATGCATTCCTGCAGGTGCTCATAGAATGCATTTGTAAAGGATTCTGTGGATTGGGCTGTATTATCCTCTGGCCCAGGGGCTTTGAAGGATTCCACATCAATCTTGAGAAGTGCAAAGTTGGCTTTGGAGAAATTCTTTACAGTGATTTCCTTGGCTGGGGGTGGGGACGGGATATAGATGTCTAGGGAAATTTGTTTATGGTCTGATCTTACCAATGAGGGGTTTACCTCTGGTGTGGAACATAAAGTCCCCATGTTGGTGATGACCAGGTCTAATATGTTGTTCCCTCTTGTGGGAGTGGTGACCAGTTGTTCCATTGCGTTAGAGTTTATAAATTCAAGGAACCGTTGGGCGAGGGTGTTTGGGCTTGAGTAGTTTTCCCAGTCAATGTTTGGGTAGTTGAAGTCACCCAGTAACATAGTGTTTGGAGAGACCTTCATATTCTCCAGTGTTCTCAGGAATGTCAAGTGTGGTTCCTGTAATAAGGAGGGTGTTCTGTAGTAGGCTACAAACTGAAAGGCAGTTTTGCCCGCTGTTAGTTGCACATGGATGGTTTCCGATGCTTCGTGCAGTGCTACTAACCTGGAGGTGTAGGTATCTTTGATGAATATAGATACTCCCCCTCCTTTTGTGCTTTGGTCCGAGTTTTGGGGCCGAAACACATGGTATGAGTTATAACCTGGTAGTGCTGGGGTGCTCTCAGGAGCCTTGAACCAGGTTTCTGTTACTGCACAGACATCGATTTTCTCCATACTGAGGAGAGTCTCGAGTGCGTGCATCTTGAGGTTTAGACTTCTGGCATTGAGTAGCATTACCTTTAGTTTTTTTATGTTTGGGTTGTCTATGGAGGTGGGTTTGTCCTTTGAGCCTTGCCTAAAAAAGGCACTATGGGGCTGGCAAGAGCCTTGGCCAGTATACGAAAGCTTAAGGGTGACAGGTGCAAGACATCCCTAGCGAAGCAACGTGGCTTGTCGAGCATGTAATCCCAGGCTGACAGACACTGGAACCCTTTGAATGACACCAATACTTTAGCCAATTGTTGAAACTGATCATTTTGTCTTTATACTGTGGCATCATTCTTGGTGAGAGCAAGATGCTACTCAAGGTCAGGGACATACCAGCCTGGGCTACATGGTCAGAGAGCTCCTCTATGTCTCTTTTCATGTAGTCCAGGGAGATACGTCTCAGGTCATTCACACCAGCATGGACAATGACAGAGTCATACTTGTACTTGCTTTGGAGTGACCTGAGTGCTTGCATTATGTGGTGGATCCTGGCACCCGACAGGCAGCTTACAGTGACCTTCTCCTTGTTCAGTCTGGTGAGTGGGACGTCAGTGTGCCGGACAATAGAGTCCCCTATAACAAGTGTATTTGGTGTGTTGTTTGGCCTTATGGGCCGTGACTGTGAGGCACACTGATTTTGTGAGATATGTGATTTGTGGGTATTGTTGAAGGGTGGCTGTTGCTTGGATATCTGCTTAGGTGGTCTTTGCTGTTTAGGCAGATTTTTATTTAGAGCCTCTGAGTATGTTTTTGTGTGTTTATGTGTTGGGTATGCAGATGCAATAGGTGTGTGTGAGACTGGATTTGTGGTGTGGGTGGTTACCTTTTCCTCCTGACTGACTGTACCAGTCTTGGGTTGAGAGAGCTCTGCCTCCACTTTGGCTGTGTAACTGCATGTCTCACATGTATTAGAGTTTGTTGGAAAGAGGAGAGGGTTGTCTGTGTACATAAGGCAATTGTAACATTGCCTCAAAATTCCCAGATTCACCAGCTGGACTGGAGAGTAACCTTGAAAGTGACCCTTGGACATACCAGATTAGTATAGGGAACTGTTTTTTTTTTTACTGATCAGATTAGGGAAGGGAACTGATTTTTCACTTGATCAGGAAGGACCAATCGGGAGTCTAATATTTATGAGAAGTCAAGGAGGGTGTAGTGCTTTAGTTAGATAGTGTTTCCTTATAAGAACTGGGCAACTGCAGGGCTTTAGAAAGAGACTAGAGTGATTACTTTGAGAGTTTGAACAGTTCTAAGGGAAAAAGTAAAGAGCAGACTTTGTGGAGCCTGGAATAGTTTAAACCTGTTTAGGCAGCGCTGCCTGACACTGCTCAGTGCGCAAAACCACGCAAAAAGAGAGTTGTAGAGTTTTAAGAGAGAGAGAGAGATCAAGGAGTTTAGAAATTACCGAAAATGGCCAATAAAACTACAGCTTCTAGGTAGTAACCACTCCCCCAGGGACAGGTAGGCTGTTCAGTGTTTACCACTCCCACTGGTGAACACAGAGGCTTCCCTTTAGCCCAAGCAAGCACTGGCCTTCTAGAAACTTCCAAACAGTTCAGAACAGCAAATCTGTAACTGAACTTTCTTAACTTTCAGACAGTGTTCTTAACTTTCAGACAGTGTCATGGTATTATGTGTCCTGGCTTTGATCCCAGCAAAAGCTGTGTATTCTGTTGCTAGGCAGAAAAAGTGCTATGGCATACAGTGTGATTAAGTTCCTTGGTTTTAACTGGGGTGTGTCTTTGGAGGCTAAAGCACTACATCTATGTTTATTGATTGGTACTGATGTTGAATCCAAATCCTGTGTGTACTGTAGTACTACTTGAAGCTCTGGGCCTGTACAGCAAAGTATGGTGTATGTCCACATTGCTTGCATCCACTGTTTTGTGTACTGTATTCATCACAGATTACATTCCCCAAGATTAATGTTTTGTAAGTACTGACACACAGTACTGTATAGTACACACGTAAAACTTATCTGGGTTGCCATACCTTTGTATCCTGTAATTATGTCTGATGTGTGTGTGGGTATGTCTGTAACATGTCCTCTGTCATATGTGTGGTAAAACATATAACTGCATGTCTAGCAACATTTAGAGTGGACTACAGCAGTATGCGACCTATATTCCCAATTGTACACATATTTTGGCCACAGGTTTGCCATTAACAAGTTGTGTGGTATAATAGTAATACATTTACTGGCCCTTACACTCATTGTGATGGATGACATATTTCTTTACACATCAGCTTGATGTATATCTGCTGTGGCTAGGTGGGGCATTGTGTTGCATACAGTGTGCCAGGTACTCTTGCATAGTCTTATATAGTGATTTTATTTTGTTGCTGTGTAGAACATGGTTCATTAGATAGAGTGAGCCAGGCACTTTCAAGCAGTTGTGGGGTGAGCAGTGATAAGTGGTAGTTAAAGTGTTTCGCTCTCAGTTAGCTAATAGGTTGCTATGTATGGCAGTTCAGTGATATCTGTACTGTATAATGTTAAATGTGCCATATGACTTACTCAGACATATTTTTTCTTTATGTCTTCCAGGGATCATGGCACATCACAGAAATCCCAGCTGTAGTAGTGCTGAAGATGAGATCATTACTAGCTGTATGATTCAGCACTACAGTCTAATGTTCTCACGAACCAGCCAGAACCAGCAGGAGCATACTGCAATGTGGCAAGATGTTGTCCGGAGGGCAAATGAGGTAGGCCTGCATAACCGGACATATGAGCAGGTACGCCACCACTGCAGTGATCTACTCAGACATATCCATCAGTGTGCTTCTGATGTGCGGAGACAACAGCTTGCAACAGGAGGTGGTGTTAATATCCACCCCCCTCACCAGAGTGGGGGAGTTGCTTCTGAGCCTCGTGGCACCTACCCAACAACAACAGCAGCAGCCATACACCATGATGGAGATTGGAGCCACCCAGCAACCACACATGGAGCATGCAGGTAACATGGCATATCTGTAGACTACTTTTATCTGTATTGGTAGATCATGCATATGTGAGATGTGGAGTGTGTAGTTAGAAGATGTGGAGCCTGTTGTTGTGCAATGCTGATCATTTGGAATATAATCTGTAGGCCTGTGAATGTAAACTGTTGTTCTACTGTAAGATTGCAAACACACAGTAGCAATGCCACAGTTGTGGCCACTGACAAACTGTCTGATCTGTATGTAGGTCCCTCTGGGGTGACATCAAGGCAGCAGACAGATGCTGGTGAGTGTGTTCTACATTTATTATTGTAAATAAAAAGTGCATGTTATAGTTAAAGTGTAGGCCATGTAACACACCTACCCATAATGCATGCTGTGCATGTTTGGTGTAAGACCACGCACATCCCACTAATGTGATTAGCTGCATCAAACACATGCAATACCCAGATCATCTCAAACAAATGTGGCTACACTGTAGCGACCATTGGATAGGCAAAGTTGATACTCAACATGCACATAACATACACAACTATGTCATACACAGAACATTTTAACATGCTACACATAAAGGATTCACAAACCCTCTGTAAAGACACACTCCAGTATCCAAAATCTCATCCACACATTACACATAATATACCTGAGGGGTAGAGGCCTATCATGGGGCATTTAAACACTCTGCAACACACTACACATTCACGGCAGGGAGTGCTCCTTATTGGCCTCCTTACAAACCCATGTAACAACTGGTTGTGAAATGGTGAATGTAGCCAAGGTAGTACAGTTCTGGTACAGCATGATTAGTGCTGGTGTGGGAAACATCTGTAGCCTTGATTTACCACATGATGCTTCATGATGATGGCCTATGGGATTATACCCCATCCAGTTATTGTAACCACAGTACTACACATAGCTTTCATTGCTATACACCTCAGTGTTGTGTGTGTGCAAACATATGCACCTCTAAACAATATGCATACCAATTACCATTTGCACAACTGACACATATATGTCTTGTGATGCTATTGAGTGGCTAGGTCATATGACACAGATTGGGTATGTGTGATGTTTAAATATGCAGTTCTGTTTTAGCATGCCATGTCATGGATGACACTGGCATGTCCACAATATGATCTACACTCACCATAACTACTGTACATTGGGTATGTGGACGAATGGTATTCCATCAATTATACATGCACCACTGATGATGTTGTGTGAATACTCATCATGCATGTGCTAAAACTGTGTCCACAATTATTTGCTAAAGACACAGAGGCTGTAATCAGCATTGGATACCTATCTGACACACAGATACACATTGAGCCATGGTATGTAGACCTGTGAATTATGGTGCACAGTACATTACAGAGTTTTGAATACTTGCACAGCAATGTTGTGTCCATGTATGCATTGCATCTAGGGGGAGGCCAATCACTTAATAACAAAACACATGCATCAAAGCCATGTATAGTGTTAGTAACAAGGACTGTCTACACTTACACTGCATGCTGTTGAGCAACACATGTCCTGCATGCTGACATGTGTGATATGACTGTTTTGCTTGTGATATTGTACCCCACCATCACCTGCTATTGTGTATGTTCTGAGATTGCTGGTGTTGTGTGTGTGTGTGTGTGTGTGTGTGTGTGTCTGCTTTAGGGAGGAGCGTATTTGTGTGTGTGCATGTGTGCATGTGTGCATGTGCGTACGTGTATGTATGCTTGTGCACATGTGTGCATTTGCATGTGTGCATGTGCATGTGTTCATGTGTGGCATGTGTGCATGTGCGCATGTGCGCATGTGTGCATGTGTGTATGTGTGCATGTGGTCTGACATCATGTTCAGGTCTTAAAGTGTGTTTCCTGTTTTCCTCTCACAGGTGCTGAGGTGGGGCTGGGTCAGTACAGCAGGGATCCTGATGTCACTGAGACAGACAGTGATCATGAGGATAGGTGTGTTGAGGCACAGGCAGGTTTGTCAGGGTCTGTTGTTGGGCCACCAATTGACAGTACACAAGTCTCCACCCCATCCATGCACACAGTCATACTACCTGTACATCCATCATCACCATTGCCCTTAGCTGAGGGACAGTGTACTGTTGGCACTGGCCAGGACAGTGTGGTATCTATGGCTCATGTATCAGGACACAGCAGCCATAGCCAGATGTCTGGAATGGTACCACATAGGCAGATGCCCAGGGGTTCTCGTCAGAGCACTGTTGGTCATCATGCCCCTGGCAGACGTGCCACAACTCTTTCAACCACACGCATGTTCCAGGCTGTCATGGAGGCACAGGCATAAATGGAGCAGTACACCAGACAGGGACTAAGGGCACAGAGGGCTCATAACACCTCTGTAAATGACAGTATCCATGACCTAGCAGGTGCCATACGTAATTACACTGAGGTCATTGGTAGATGTTGGGGTGAGACATTGGATATCCTACACAATGTCATGTCCATGTGTCAGGACAGTGCGGGACAGTTGAGATGTCAACATGGATGTATGCCAGCAACATCAGCAGCTGGAGGTCGCCATGGACATCCAGCAAGTCACAGCCGCTCCTGTAGTGCCAGTACCAGCCCCAGCAATGTTAACGGAGGGGGCTGTCCATAGACCATCCTAGAAGACCACGTGCATGTGGCTCTGGCCAGTCCCACCTGGGACCTGGATCCAGTGGACATATGTCAACCTCTGAGGATAGTACCCAGTCTGGATTAGTACCTGATACTGTCTGTAGCACCCCTGCCAGGCACAGGTTCCATATCTGTGGCCAGAGACGGTGATCTGTAAAGCCTGCCAGGTACAGTCTGTAGCTGTCCCACAAATCCCCGTATATGGCAGCCACATGGTGGAACTGTGTGCATGCAGACACACACACATAAACCAGAAACCTAGGGCAAACACATACCCACACATTACATCAACATTGGCCCATAACAGTACTCATGGCCCTCACACACACACTCACACACACATGTTGATTGTATGGCTCAGTGTAGGCCTCTGGCAAACCAACAACACACCCTGTGCATATGATGAAACCTGTGCCACCTCCTGTCATCTGTAACATTGATGCAGGAACAGGCTAACATGGTGCTGATGCACAGGGTGACTTTGATAAAGTATAGCAATGGTTGAATGTGTAGCATGTTGTCAGCAGTAAAGTGTAATGATATCCTTGAAGGTGTAGCTGAGCAGGCATGATGCATTAAATATATAATTAGCAATGTTGTATTGTTTCCACCAGTGTTTATTCTAATTGTGTTTTGCTTTCCAATGTGCCAGTTGGCTGATGTGTGTAGTTGTGTCAGAATGTGTTATACAGTGGACAGTAAGTGTGGAGTGTGTGCAGCACAGGTTTGCAGGTCTACATTTGTGAACATGGTGGAGGTGCACTGTCTGCATGTACATGCATATTGGACACATGGGCAAGGTGACATGCCCTGTATTGGCCAGTGTTAACACTCCATAATTTCTTTTGGTGGCCAGTATGCATTGTACCACACACGTTTTGGAACTTGAGTACTCATGTGTGTGTATGACACTGGTTGACACTGTGCTGTGGGTGATGCTGTTGTTCCTATCTGTCATTGGTTTGCATTACTAAGGTTAACAGTGTCCCAGCTGCATAATCTTGTATTAATGCACACTGTTCACCTACAGGGTTGCATGGACTATGCTATCACAAACACAAGAAATTCTCACTTATACAGTAAAAGTGCATTAGTCTCATGGACCCCTGCCATAAACTAAATATATAATAGAAGGTGTGATGTTATACCAAAAAAAGAGTTACATACCAAGAAGGGATAACATCTCTGGTCAGTATCATTTGGAAAATTCAATCCCTCAATAAACATACAAGGCAAGCTTCAAAATACAAAATGGCAACGTTTCCAGACAACACTAAAGCTGTCTTTACTGTTGTTCATAATCTACAGGGGAAATCTCAGATTGGGTCACAGTTAATATAAATGGTCACAAAGTACACTTATCTGACTGACATTACCAATTCCTTGTCAGACAGTTTGAATGCGGATTTCACCACCCTGTCGCTATACAAGGGCCACATTTCCAGACCTGCAGAACGTAATACCTGATGATTCACAGACACTCTAGTTAAAACATCTCTTTAACAAGGTCCACACCACAGTGGCAATGGTACTGGACAGTGTCCCTGGCTATGTCATACACAAGTTGACATATGAAGTCACCACTCACCTAAACACTCTGTCCAGATGGAGCCTCTATACAGGTTACATACATGTGGAATGACGTACGGTAATGGTGTTCACAGTCCACAAGGATTGAGCTACAACATCTTCTTCTCCTTTTGGATGCTCCCATTAGGGGTCACCACAGTACATCATCTGTTTCCATGTTTTCCTGCCCTCTGCATCTTGCGCTGTCACACTATCCACCTGCATGTCCTCTCTCACCACAGCCATAAACCTCATCTTAGGCATTCCTCTTTTCCTGTTACCTGGTGGCTTCATCCTTAGCATCTGTTTCACAATATACTCTGCGTCCCACCTCAGCACATGCACAAACCAACTTAATCCTGCCTATCTGGCATGGTCTACTAACCTTCAAACCTGGCCTTACCCTCTAATATACTTATTCTTAAACCTGTCCACCCTCTTCACACCCAGTGCAAATGTTAACATAAATTGATTAAGGGTAGAACTATAACAGGTCCTGGAAACTCTCACCCCATAAGCCAGACCAATGTTATCTGGAAGGCTATGGAGCACAGCATTATGGAACTCATTAACAGAGACATTATGAACCTGCAAACACTGCACCATACCCACTTAGGTTCCCTTAAGGCCAAATCATGGCTCCTACTCCTAGTTGACTTCAGGCCAGTCAACAAGGCTATAAGTGAGGGAGGGGAGGTCAACACAGCCAAGCTATAGCTCACCAGCAAATCATACCCATCCCACATACTGGTATTAGACATAACCTCAACAGACTGACCATAAACGATTGTTAGATGATAGCTTGACAACTGACGCACAGATGTAGGACACACAGTAACATTTGCAGCCTCCATGTACTATTCTATGCCAGTAACAAGTGGTATTCACCTGCACTCAGTCTTGGGACCACTCCTGTTTAGCATATAGCTTTCTTAGGTACAAGCAAACACAGTAGGGATATGTCTGCCCACGTTTGATGAAAATGCATACTGTGGGCTATACCTTATTCTCCAGATGACACACACATCCTCCAAAAGGGTATCATACAGATAGATACCTGGTGTCAAACTCATGCTGTAAAGCTATAAGCCAAAGAAAGCATAGTTATCCACTTTTAGAAAACAAAGTATCCCCAGAGTACCACATAGGTAATAGCCCCCAAAATGTGGAACAGGTACTAATGTATACATAGAGCCATGTGTTAAGTCATCTCTCCTTTGATAATCACATTACAAAAGGGTTTTGGAAATCCCTCTGTGGAGCACATAAGCAATAAAGGGTTTGCATGCAGATCCACAGAGGTTGTTGCACACCTATAATGATTAGTCATCTTTGCCAGACTTTGCTTGCTTTGGAACTGGTTTCAAATATACCTCAAGCATAAACCCTCACTCACACTCTTCAATAGAAACCGTGATGAGTGGATGTGAAACGGAAGCCATAGCCCAGGGATCACTGCAGTGGCTAAGCTTGTCACAAGCATACAGAAGTGACCTAAGGTCTGGAACGTGCCAGCATGCTCTGGCAAAGATAACACGTGTTCATGGAGAAAGCAGAGTACCCACCTATGAAATACTTGAGATCACATGTATGTATATGGATTTACCCCACAGCTACCTTACATGTGTAATGCACATACAGTTGTCATTGTGATATGTTATACACTATAAAAATTAAAACCCACTCCCCATTGGCGTCACACAGTCAGCAAGTGCAAGATTCAAACTCTTTCCTAACTACATCATGATACTACAGCAGTATGCATTTACATGACACACTATATACATTACTGGATTTCAATTTTCCACAGGTATATTTGTAGGATGGTGACATCATTGGACTTGACAAAGATGAGTATACCACTTTTAAGGTGTTTGAGTAGTCTCCAAAAAGGTTACTCCTCCTCAGGCACACACACAATCAGCAAGTGCAGGATTCAAACCCCTACCTAGCTACATTATGATATTACAGTAGTACACATTTACATGATGCGCTATACACATCACCGGGGTTTCATTTTTCCACAGGTGTATTTGTAGGATGATGACATCATTGGACTTGACAAAGATGAGTATACCACTTTTAAGGTGTTTGAGTAGTCTCCAAAAAGGCTGCTTCTTCTCAGGGAGACACGCACACAGTTGATAAGTGTAGGATTCAAACCCCTACCTAACTACATTATGACACTACAGCAGTACGCATTTACATGGCGCACTATACCCATTACTGGTAAGTCAGCTTTCCTCAGGTATATTTGTAGGATGGTGACATCATTGGACTTGACAAAGATGAGTATACCACTTTTAAGGTTTTTGAGTAGTCTCCAAAAAGGTTGCTCTTCCCAGGAAGACAAACATACACACAGTTAATAAGTGCAGGAATTAAACCCCTTCCTAAGGACATTAGGATACTATAGCAGTACCCATTTACACCACGCGCTGTACACATGACTAGAGTTTCAGCTTTCCACAGGTATATTTGTAGGATAGTGACATCATCGGACTTGACAAAGATGAGTGTACCACTTTTAAGGTGTTTGAGTAGTCTCCAAAAAGGTTGCTCCGCCCCAGGGAAACACACATACACACAGTTGGCAAGTACAGGATTCAAATCTCTGCCTTACTACATTATGATACTACAGCAGCACACATTTACACAATGAGCTATACACGTTACTGGGATTTCACCTTTCTACAAGTATATTTGTAGGATGGTGACATCATCGGACTTGACAAAGATGAGTATACCACTTTTAAGGTGTTTGAGTAGTCTCCAAAAAGGTTGCTTCTCCCCAGGGAGACACACACAGTTGTCAAATGTGGTGTTCTTAATCCAAACTAAGTATGTTTTTACACTTCAGCAAGCAATATTGAGTTACAGGGTGCAATACAGACATTACTTGCTGACAGTTTGCACAAAGATTTTTTTCACATTTGCTAACCTCAGCAGGCTTATCATATAGGTGTATTGTAACTGTATTGTATGCATAGGCCATGACTATATCATATATGGGTTGATGCACCACATGCTGGCACACACAGGGTCAAACCTTGAGTAGCATCTTACCTTCACCTACATGATGCTGCAATATAACAGAAAGATGATAAAATTCAACAATTGGCTGAGCTTCTGGTGTCATTCAAAGGGGATCCAGTCTCTGTCTGTCTGTGATGACATGATAGACAAGCCTTGTTGCTTCACTACAGATGGTTTGCAACTGTTGCCCCTATGTTTCTGAATACTGGCCAAGGCTCGTGCTGTCCCCATATTACCTTTTTTTAGCCAAGGCTCAAAGGTTCATAGGTTAATAGGTAGGTACTAGTCTATCGGCCCTGGGGCCTATACAAGGTCAGCCAAAAAGGTACCCTGGCTTTTGCCACTCAAGAAATTTATTTTCCTGTGCTACTGTCGTGCAGAGACACAGAAGTGATCCCCAGGGTAAATTTCCTATTTCCCATCCAATAATCAAGATTTTCCTTGAAGAGTGCTAATGAGGAACTTTGTTTGATATAGATAGGTAGTTTATTCTGGAGTATGTGAAGTCTGTGGGACAGGAATCTATCCCTCCGGCATGTTCTGTTTATTGTGGTGACAAGGCTTATGTCCCTAGAGTGTGTAGGTTCATAGGTTCATAGATAGGTACTAGGCTATCTGCCCAACGGCATTTATAAGCCTGGCCAGAATGTGTTTGCTTTTGCCTCCCTTTTAAATTAGTTTCCTGGGCCTCTGTCTAGCAGGGCCACTGAAGTGATCCTAGGGGTAAATTTACAATTTCCCATCCACTCATCAAGATTCCTCTTTAAGAGAGTCTGCAAGGGGCTCTGCCTAACATCAACTGGGATTCTATTCCAGAGTGAGGGAAGTCTCTGGGACAGGAATCTATCTCTCCAGCACATCCTGTTTATTGCTTTGCTGAGGTTTAATTCATTGGAACATGTGGCTCTAAGAGATTTGTTTTTCTTGAGGTGGAGAATGTCCATTAATTGTGGGTTGGACATGGCCTTATACGTCAGGCATAGATCACATCTGAGCAGGCAGTAAGCAACCGAGTAGAGCTGGAGTTTCTTTAGTCAAGCTGCATAGGGCATCTCTTTGAGGCCCATGATCCTCTTGGTGAAGTACTTCTATGGTCTTACCAGCTGTTGCATGTGCCAATTAAGGTACATACTAAATGGGGCATTGTACTCTATTATGGGCCTAATGAGTGATGAGTAGAGGGGCACAATGACCTCTCTTGATCTAGAGGTGAACCCTTTCATGATTAGGTGGGCTACATAGAAGGAATAACTAACTACTTTGCCAATGTGATTATCAAAGGAGAGGTTACTATCTACCTGGGTCCCCAGGTCCCTAATTACATTTTCCGTACCTAGTGGATTACCACCTATGTGGTAATTTGTGGGCACTTTGTTTTTTCCAAAGGGGATGACTATGCATTTTTTGCCATTCAGCTTGAGGCCATGGTTTTGACACCAGGTATTTGTCTCTGTAAGACCTTTCTGGAGGATGTCTGTGTCAGCCAGAGTGTTGATTATGGCCCCCAGTTTACAGTCATCTGGGAACTTGGTCAGCCATAATCCTCCCGTGCTTGCCTGTAACTCAGAGACATATATACTGAACAGGAGGGGTTCCTGGACTGAGACCTGTGGGATGCCACTTGTGACTGGTTTAGAGTCAGATATGGTGCCTGCAACTCTGAACATGTGTGTTCTATCTGTGAGCCAGTTGGCCACCCATCTCGTGACATAGGGGTTAATGTTCAAGCTGGTAAGCTTGTCTATGATGCCAGAGTGGGGAATGGTGTCAAAGGCCTTAGTGAGGTCCTGGTAGGCTGTGTGGACTACCTTCCCTTCATCTATGGCCTTGGTAACTGTTTCAAAGAAGTCAGCTAGGTTTAGGAGGCAGGATCTGCTTTTAACAAAGCCAAATTGGGTATGGTCCAGTATCTGGAGGTTCCCAATGTCTCTGTTTATGAGTTCCATGATAATTCGCTCCATAGCTTTGCAGACCAGGCTGGTCAGGCTTATAGGGCGATAGTTTCCAGGTTCTGTTGTGGCACCACCTTTGTGGAGTGGGATGACTGTTGCTGTACACCATTCTTTGGGTACATAGCCTGTGGTAAGGTTGAGTCTGAACAGTAAATGTAGGTGAGGGTTTAGTTCCTTTTGGAGGTCATGTAAGACGCAACCTGGGACACCATCCAGTCCCACTGATGCTGTGTTCTTAGCTTTGGAGAGGGCTGTTTTTACCTGCATGTCCATGAAGTGTGGGGCTCTGCATTCTTGTGGGATGGACATGGGCCCTTTTGGGGGTGAGGGGGGGGGTGAAGTTTGTACTGAACTTCTCCACCAGGATGTTGGCAATGTCAGTTGGTTCAGTGTATTTTTTGCCATTTTGCAGTAGCTGAAAGCATATCTGAGAGTTGCCACCTAAATGTTTGATATAGCTAAAGAAGGCTTTGTGGTTATCTTTAGATTCCTTGGCAATTTTTCTTTAGAAACTGGACTTGGATTATTTTATGAGTGATCGTAGTTTCTTGCTAATAATGATCAGTGATGCCTTTCCTTTTTGGAATTTTGCTCTATCATGTGTTAGTTTCCTCCTTCTGTTGTATAGCTTATTTATGGGCAAGGACCACCAGATTGGTTTCTTCTTTTTGGAGGAGTGAGTCTTGGTTTTAATTGGGATGGCTCGATCCATGCATCCCTGTAGATGCTCATAGAATGCACTCGTAAAGGATTCTGCAGATTGGATAGCATTATCCTGTAGCAAAGGGGCTTTGAAACTTTCCACTTCGGTCTTGAGAAGTGTGAAGTTTGCTTTTAAAAAGTTTTTCTCATTGGTTTTGTTGACTGGGGGGGGGGGTCGGGATGTGGATGTCCAGTGTGATTACTTCATGATCTGATATTACCAGTGAGGGGTTTACCTCTGGTGTGGAACACTGATCCCCCATGTTGGTGATGATCAGGTCCAGTATGTTGTCACCTCTAGTGGGTGTGGTGACCAGCTGTTCCAGGCTGTTTGAGTTTATAAACTCTAGGAAGCATTGGGCAAAGGACTTTGTACTCGAGTAATTCTCCCAGTCAATGTTTGGGTAGTTGAAATCTCCTCATATCATGGTGTTTGGTAGGACCTTTATATTTCCCAGTGTTCTCAGGAATACTGAGTGAGGGTCCTGAGACAAGGTATGTGATCTATAGCAGGCTATGATCTGATAAGCAGCTTTGCCCAATGTTAGTTGCACTTGCATGGTCTCCAAGGCCTAGTGCTGTGCCACTAACCTGGAGGTGTGGGTATCCTTTATGAAAATGGATACACCCCCTCCTTTAGTATTTCAGTCTGGGTTTTGGGGCCGACGCTCGGAGGGATTGGGATTTCTTTAAGTGGAGCATGTCCAACAGCTCTGTGTTTGACATAGCCTTGTATGTTAGGCAGAGATCACTTCTGAGTAGGTGATATGCGACAGAGTAAAGCTGTAGTGTTTTGAGACGGTCTGTGTATGGCATGTATTTGAGGCCGCTAATCCTCTTTGTGAGGTATTTCTGCAGGCTTTCCAGTTGTTGTAGATGTCTTGTGAGGTACATAGCAAAAGGGGCATTGTACTCTATAATGGATCTAATGAGTGATGAGTAGAGGGGAACAATGACCTCTTTTAATCTGCATGAGACACCTTTTGTGATGAGGTGTGCCATGTAGAAGGATTTCCTGACTACTGTGGCGATGTGATTATCAAAGGAGAGTCTACTGTCCACCTGTATCACACTTTTGGTGTTAAGTATACTACCACCTATGTTGTAGTTCATGGGTACAGTGTTTTTACCAAAGGGGATGACAATTCACTTTTTGACATTGAGCTTGAGGCCATGGCTTTGACACCAGGCATCTGTCTCAGTGAGGCCCTTTTGTAGGATGTCCACATTGTTAGTAGTCTCGATTATGGCTCCTAGTTTGCAGTCATCTGGGAAATTCATTAGTCAGAGACTTTCCATGTTACCTGTACTTCAGGGAAGTAGACACCAAACAGGACAGGACCCAGGACTGAACCCTGTGGTTCTCCACTTGTCACTGGTCCGAAGTCGGACTTGGAGTCTGCTACTTTCACAGTGTGGGTTGTGTCAGTCAGCCAGTTGGCAATCCATCTTGTGACATAGGGATTTATACCTAGTTTAGAGGGTTTATCCAAAATTCTAGAGTGGGGGATGGTGTCGAAAACCATGGCAAGATCTAGATAGGCTGTGTGAACCACCTTACCCTTGTCTACGGCTTTGATGACTGCTTCAAAGAAGTCTATCAGGTTTAGGAGACATGATCTGCCTTTTACAAACCCAAAGTGGTTGTGGTCCAGAGTTTAGAGATTACCAATGTCTTTGTTTATAAGTTCCATGATGATACGTTCCATGGCTTTGCAGACCAGGTTCATCAGGCTAATGGAGCGCTAGTTCCCTGGGTCCGTGGTGGCTCCCACCTTGTGTAGTGGGATAACCGTAGCTGTGCACCATTCAGCAGGCACAAAGCCTGAGGTGAGACTATGATTGAACATGGTATGTAGGTGTGGTGCCAGTTCATTCTGTAGTTCATGTAGAATGCAGCCTGGGATGTAATCTGGTCCCATGGATGCTGTGTTCCTGGCTTTGGAGAGTGGTTTTTACCTGTGCAGCCATGATGACAGCAACTTTGCATTCTTCCAATATAGAGATGTGCTCTTTTATGGGTGAGAGGGGGGTAAAGTTAGCAGTGATCCTATCTGCCAGGCTGTTGGCAATATCAGTTGGGTCTGTATATTTAGTGCCATTGTGCTGTAACTCAGAGCAGATCTGAGTGTTGCCATTGAGATTCTTGACATAGCTATAGAATGCTTTGTGGTTGTCTTTAGAATCAGTGTCAACTTTGTTTTCATAACTAGCTTTGGAGGATTTTATCAGGGATTGCAGCTTCTTCCAGAGGTTGACCAGGGAGCTCCTCCACTCATGGGATTTTACCCTCTTTTGCAACAGTTTCTTCCTTCTGTTGTGCAGTTTGTTTATGGCAGGGGACCACCAGATTGGCTTCCTTTTCTTGGAGGATAGCATCTTGGTTCTGTTTGGGATAGCACGATGCATACACTCATGTAAGTGCTTATAAAGTGCAGTTGTGAAGGATTCAGTAGTCTTAACAGTATTGTCCATCTGCATGAGTGTCCTGAAGTTCAGCACTTCTGTCTTAAGAAGCATGAAGTTGGCTTTGGAGACATTTTTAACATGGTTTCCTTAATGGGGGGTGGGTCCAGAATGTGGATATGTAGGGTAATTTGCTTATGGTCAGATGGGACCAATGAGCCGTTGACTTCAGGTGTGGAACACCGGTCACTCAGGACAAACCAAACCCCATAACCAACACAAATAACCACAACGTTAGCTAAATGCTACTCATTGCCAGAAGTCTCAGCCTCCAGATGCACACACTCGAGGCACATCTCAGTATGGAGAATATTGATATCTATGCAGTAACAGAAACCTAGTTCAAGGCTCCAGAGAGCACACCAACACTAACAGGATACTACTAATTCCATACCTTCCAGCATCAGGACCTGGATCATAGCACATAGGGTGGGGATGTATCCATATTCATCAAGGATACCTTTACCTCTCTCTACATGCTCTGTACAGGATATGTACCCATAGAATGTTGCCCAGCAACATTCTTCACACTCCACAGGGGTGGGGCCACAAAAACCCCTTGACATCCATGCTCTATGAGCCTGACGAGTCTGCTCTTTAAGGCAATGGAGCCAATCATAATGGAAGTCAACAATAAAGAGATTGTGAACCTTCACACAGTTGAGCACACCCAGTTTGGCTTCATCATATGCAGATCACACCTCCTGAACTGGATGGATTTCTTTGAGACAGTTACCCAGGCTACAGATGATTGAAATGAGCTCAACACAGCCTACCTATACCTCATTGCAGCCTTTGACACCATTCCCCAGTCAGGTATCATAGATGAACTCACCAACCTGGGCATGAATCCATAGATCACAAGATGGATTGCAAACTGGCTCACAGATAGATTCCACAAACTAAGAGTTGCTGGCTACATGTCAGACTACACTGGTAAAAATTGGTGGCCCCCAGGGTTCAGTCCTGGGGTCCCTCCTGTTTGGTATAGACTTCTCAAATGTACATGCCAACACAGGAGGGTTGTGGTTGACTAAGTTTGCTGGGAACTGTAAAGTGTTTGCCATAATAGATTCCCCGGATGACACAAATATTCTCCAGAAGGGACTCTATGAGACAGATGTGTGGTGTCAGAATCATGGCCTCAAGCTCAATGTGGAGGAATGCATAGTGATCCCCTTTGGTGAAAACAAAGTACACACAAACTACCACATAGGTGTTACCCCTTAAAACTGACAAGGTAATAAGGGATCTGGGGACACAAGTAGATAGTCATCTTTCCTTTGACAACCATGTTGCCAAAGTGATTGGGAAATCCTATGTGGCCCACCTAATCAACAAAGGGTTTGCATCAGGATCCGAAGAGGTAGTGGTGGCCCTCTACTCTTAAGTCATCAGACCCATCATTGAGTACAATGCACCATTTTGGATGTACTCGACTACGCATATTCAGCAGCTGTAGAGACCACAGAGGTACCTCACCAAGAGGATTACTGGCCTCAAACAGTTGTGTTATGCAACACAACTGGTAAAACTAAATCTGTTCTTCATTGCGTACTGCCTACTCAGAGGCACACTCTGCCTAACATACAGGGCCATGTCCAACACATAATTGCTGAGCATGCTCCATCTACAGATAACAAAATTGAGTTGCCCTACACACTCCAGGGATATGAACCTCATCACAACAATGAATACAACATGCTGGTGGGATAGAGTACCATCCCAGACACTTGCCTTACTGTGGAACAGAGTCCCAATGTACATCAGACAGAGCCCCTCGCTGACACTCTTCAATAGGAACCTTGATGAGTGGATGGGAAACAGACAATTCACGCCAGGCATCACATCAGCAGCCCCACTAGAAAGGGCTTAGGGTACTAACTATTAGAATGAGGGCTTGGGAGACTACCCAATGGGGTGGTGAAAGCTGCACAACTTGCCTAGGCTAACATGTGCCTTATTGAAGATAGGTTCATAGGTATGTAGTAGACTGTGTGACAGGTACATGTCTACAGATAGTAGATATGTACTTCACTGTACCGTCATGTTGTACAGCAGGCACATGGACCACATACACTGTAATGCTTACAGATACTGGTGGCTGTTATGTACACTGGGTGAGATGTGCACCTCATGTATTTTGTGCCATTGGGATGTGTGCTGGGTGGGACAGTCCTGGATGACTCCCTGTCATGGTCACCCTCTTACACACATCTCTGCCCATCCATCTTTGGCTTATTATACTGTGTTCCCCCTACATATATATATATATATATATATATATATATATATATATATATATATATATATATATATATATATATATATATATATATATATCTATAGGTACATAGGTAGGTAATAGGCTATCTGCCTGAAGGCATATATTAGTATGGCCAGTGTGTGTAGCTATCACCACCCATGAAGTTAGTTCCCTAGGCCTCTGTGTAGTAGAGCTGATGAAGTGATCCATGGTGTGACAGTTCAGTTTCACATACACTCATCAAGGCTCCTCTGGAAGAGTGTCAGTGAGGGATTCAGCTTAATGTAGGTTGGAAGGGAGCCTGTTCTAAAGAAAGGGAAGTCTGTGAGTTATTAATGTATTCCTCCAACATGTTCTATTTATTGTTGTGATGATAATATCCCTAGATCATGTAGTACAGTGAGCTTGGGGTTACTTCAGATAACACATGTACATCCGTTCTGCATTTGACATGGACCTGTCTGTTGGGCAGAGATCACCTGAGTAGACAGTATGCAACAGAGTACAGATTGAGTTAAATTCAGTCTTGTTGCATGGGGCAACTGTTTGAGGCCAGTAATGCTCTTGTTGAGGTACGTCAGTGGTCTTTCCATCTGCTGAAGGTGCCTAGTCAGATACATTGCAAGTATGTTGTGGTACTCTATGATAGGTCTGATGACTGATGAGTAGAGGGAACCGCCTTTGACGTACATGCAAAGACCTTGGCAGTTTGTGGGAACATATAGCATAATTTTCTAACCACTTTGTGAATGTGTTTCTGGAAGTAGTGATGACTATCCACATGTGTCCATAAATCCCTTATTATTACCTCCATATTTAGGGTGTTGGCACCTATGTGGTATTTGTATGACTGTAGCTCGAGCCCATAAGTTTGACACCACATCTGTCTGATTGAGACCCTTTTTAAGGATATCTCTGTTGTCCCAAACATCGATTATGACAACCTTTTTGCAGTCATCCACAAACCTTGCTAAACATATCCCTCATGTTTGACTGTATTTCTGAAAAGTATACACCAATCAGGAGGGCTCCCAGGACTGAGCCATGGGGGACAGCAGTTGTTACCAGCTTGAACAGGAGACCACAATTCTTACCTTGTGGGATCTCTCTGTGCCCCAGTTGGCAATCCATCAGATGACATATGTGTTTATGCACAGGTTGTCGATTTTGTGGATACAGCATGTGTGTGGGATGTTGGAAAAGGGCTTTTCAAGGTCTATGTAGGCCATGCATAGCTCATTTCATTGATGCATGTCCTGGGTGACTGCCTTGAAAACTGTCTAGCAGGTTTAGGAACCATAATCTGCCCCTGACCAAAGCGAAATTGGTAGGGTTGGGTGTTTGTAGGCTCACAATAGCTCTGTTTATGAATTCCATAATGATGGACTCCATAGCTGTGCACATCAGGCTTATTAGGCTTATAAGACAATAGTACCCATGGTCTGTTTGCACCAACACTCGTGGAGTGTGCCAAACATTGCTGTAACCCATTCAACAGTTTCATATCCTGTACAGACGGTGAGTCTCAACAGACTGTTCAGGTGCAGGGTCTGTTTGTTTTGGAGTTCACATATGACACGGCCAGGGAAACCATGTTATCCCATACACGCCGTGTTTTTAGGTTTGGAAAGAGCTGTTTAACCATTGTATATGTGATTTCTGGGTTTTCACAATCTCCAGGTATGATAATGGACCCTTTTGTCAGTGAGAAGGGGTTAAATATGTATGAACCTGTCTGACAAGATGTTGGCAATGTCAGTCATGTATATGTATTCATTTACAGTTTGCACTGACTCAGAACATATATGAATTTACATTGATATTTATGACATAGAGAAAGAAAGCTTCATGGTTCTCTATGGACTCTTTGACCATGGATTGGATAATGTTAGGAGTGCTCATTGTTTCTTGATGATACTGATCAGAGTATTATTGATCTTCTTTGGTTTTTCACTTTCTTTGAACAACTTAAGTACTTGGAGTACATAGTTTGATTATGACAGGTGTCCAATATATTATATGGGTCTGTTTTCATATCAGTGTGTGCACAAGGCAGGATTGGTGAATAGTGACAAGTGTCTGGAGTAAGAACCGCAACTGCCAGATATGTGTGGCCCACTGCTGTACTCAGACATGGCCTAAGTGTGTGAGCATGCCCAGTATGACCTTTCAGTATGTTGCAGACTGAAATTTGCTAAATTTGTTTGTGTGTGAGCATGCCCAGTATGAACATATATACTATATGTGTGTGAAAATCAAGTTGGTTTTTACTTCAGGGCTCACCTTTGTGTTGTACATCGACAGGAAGCACAGTGTGCCTGCAGGGCTTCCATGAGTCATTCTACATACAGTGAGGACAATTATTATTTGTACATTTCTACCCGGGGGGCACACCTGATTGTTACTGTGGGTGTACATAGGATGAAGGGTTCACCTGACACTGCTATGTCAGGTACTCCATTTCAGTCTGTACTGTTGCCTATCATACTGGCTTGAGGCATACCACTGCACTACAGACCTTAGCTTCCAATTACATGCATATTAGTTTGTGACTTCATAGCCTACCCAACCCACATCACACTGCCTGGCCTGCTGTTATCTGTCTGCATAGGCCTGGGGGAGGTTACTCATATGCCTCTTCAGAGGGCATGATACAGCATTTGTTTGTGTTTGCGTTTGTCTACATTTGTCCTGCTGGCTGTGACTGTTAGGTATGTGACCCCCCCCAACTGGTATGTGTGAGTGAGTTAAGTTGTGTCTGTGCCAGTGAAATGCTGTCATGGCTTAGTGGTTCAGTATTGTGACTATAGTGCACAGTATCCTGAGTTTGAGCCCTGTCACTACTTTTTATTTTCCTGTTGGGCAGACCAGACTGCTTAAGGAACAGTAAAGCAGGTGTGAGCATGTTTATCTGACTTTGCTCAACTTTGCCCGACCTTGCCCGACTTTGCCCGACTTTGCCCAACATTGCCCAACACTACTCAACGTTGCCCGACGTTGTGCTGGTTAGCGCAGTGCACAGCTACACGCAATACACAATTGTATTTAAATATGCTCAGTACTGGTAAAATGTGCATAGTAGTGCTTTATATTGCTTAAAATAGGGCACTCATGCCTCAGGTGGTGCTGCAGGGCTGCCTATGTCAGATGCACATAGTACACTCCCTATACATGTTTGAAAACAGATAGTGTCAAGTTAGGTATCCCTTTTACTGTATGTTTGAGTCAGAGAGAGGTGTCATTTCCAGGGTTCCTACTGAGTCAGTGTATGTACTATGCGTTACCTCTTTGCCAAGACCAGGGAATGCTGGGCATGCCTCCTTCTGCCTACTGGGGCAGGCTCAGGTTGTTCCTCCTCCGAGTCACGCTGCGCCTATGCAGGCCTTGGCAATGGTGGGGGGCTGTTTGGTCCTGCCCCATGCTGTTCCTGCTGCAGCTGTTTTCGCAGGATCATATTGTGTAGCATGGCACATACCATGACAATTTGGGTACATGTAGTTGGTGAGTACTGCAAGGCTCCACCAGATGTGTCAAGGCACCAGAACCATGACTTGAGCATCCCAAACACATGCTCAATAATGTTTCTTGTTTGTGCGTGTGCCTCATTATGGAGTTCTTGTTCGGGTGTGTGTGCATTTCTGACAGGTGTCGTCAGCCACGGCTCCTGTGCGTATCCAGCATCCCCCACTAGGTGATCGTCAGGGATGTCCCCATTGGCAAATTTCTGGTACAGCTGCATCAGATGCCAGATGTGGGAATCATGATAGCTTCCAAGGCAGTCAGCACACACATTCATTATTATGTTGTGGGCATCGCACATAACCTGGTATTTGATGTAGGGGAAGCGCTTGCAGTTGATGTAGACCCTACCCCGCTCACCGGGTGGTGCTTTGATGTGTATGTGCGTGCAGTCTATTGCACCCACTACCTCAGGGTATTCTGCTATTTGGTGGAAAAGATGCATATTGCTGGCCAATGCCTCACGGGAATTGGGGAAATATACGTGCTCACCGACATGTGCTGACATGGCATCCAGGAACTGGTGCAGTACCCTGGATGCTGTTGCCTGTGAAATCCCCATCATATCACCAGTTGGTCTCTGGAAGGTACCTGTAGCTAGTATTCTTAGGCCAACACATACCTTGTTATCCACTGGGATGGGTTCCCCTCTGTTGGTTCTGTGTGTGAGGCGTGGCTGGCACAGCTCAACAATTTGCTGCAGGAGGTCTCTGTCCACCCTATAGCCCTCCACTATCTCCAGCTCATGTAGCCCCTGGTAGGTTACCCTGGGTCTGTACACTCTTCTCCGTCTCCTCACTGTGGGTTGCTCAGCAGCATTCACAACATCACCATCCTCAGCACCTTGCACATGGTTTATGATAGCAAGAGCAGCCCCTAACATTTTGTCTGACTTTAAAGATCTTAAGCTTTCCCTCTTTGTATACTGCAGTGTTGCAGAGTTCTTGGGAAAAAACAGGGAAGAATGCTGTTTGCAGAGTTTAAAGTGCTGGGTTGGGCTGGGCTAGTCTGCTGCCTATGTAATTGGCTGATTCTAATATATTTCACCTGGCAGCTCTGCTAGTTCTCCTTGGTTAACTTCCTACTACTTCTTTTCCTTCCTTTTTCCTTTCTGTTTCCACCCGGGGTAGCGCCACACAAACAAGCGCAAACACGTGCACAAGCGTGCACACGGGCACACACGTGCGCACACACTGTGTGCCCGTTTGCAAGTAATTTCAGATATTTTCACACCGTACACCTTTGGTTTCTGGTTTTCAAAAAGGACAACTGTAGACATGCCTCTTGCAATCCTGAGCAAGTCAGGGCAAACACAGGACACTGTGCTCCAATAAGCATACAGCCTTTCTGACATACCCCCTCATGATGTCACCTATCTTCTACTCTACTACTCACCTACTCCTACACTTACACTCTTGGGACATGGCTCACATGCTGGAGAAAACTGGGATTCACTATCCTTATCCTCTTTTGCATAGGATTGCCTACTAATGCTTGGTTACATCTCTCACACTGAGCTTTCCCCCCTTAGCAACCAGTTCTCAGTGGCCATGTTGTCTTCAGCCTGCCATTCACCTGCATGGCAGGATAAGCTTTTTAGTGAAAATGCCTATTTTTGGCTATTTTTTAAATTATTGTATTGTTTTTTTAAGCGCCACACGTTTGCGCGGCACTGCGCTATGCTTAAACATCGAAGATCGGGGAAAAAATTAGATTTTAATAATTTTAAACATTTAAAAATGCCAATGGCCTTATATTTGGCCATTGGCATGCTTCCTCAGCTGGATGCATCCTTTATTTGGAGCTGTCATAGCTCCGTTTAGCAATTTGCAGAACGGTACTCCCTTACCAACGGAGTACATTTCTACAAATCACACTACTCTTCCACAGACAGGTTAGTGTTTCCTGGATTGCAAATTTACCTCATCTGCATAGCTTTCAGCAGCAAATGAGGTAATTTGCTTACCATGACACTGTCTGTGCAAGAGTAACTTTAGAAGCTCTCATGCATGCCCCTGCTGGCTATTGCTGGATCGCTCGGCAGACATATTGGCTGTCTGACGTCTTACTCTACTCTACAACTCCATGCAAGCTTTTGTAAATCTGGCCCTAAGTGTTTTCTAACTGCATTTTACTAACAGATGATTAAAGGAAAAATGCTAAAAGGGTTAACTGAAATGTGAGCTCAGACCTTCCTAGACTGGATGAATAGTTACAGGAAATGTTGAGCAGATAAGATAAGAAACAAGACTGACTGCCAAACAAGTGGCTTGAGTTTTTCTAAAAAACGTATTGTTATTAAAACATAATTGTTAAAATGTTCACATGCAACATTATTTGGTAAATGTAATAAAATATCACAAATGAGCATATATGTCACTGATAAAAGTAAAAAACTCAGTTACATCAAGTATAGCCAACAGATGGGTTACAGTATACATACAGTTCAAATAAAGTATACAGGAGGATATGAATAACTACTACTAGTAGTAGACAGCAAAGGCAACAGAAAAAAATATATTCTGTCATTAAAAACAGCCAAAAAAAATATTAAATCAGACAAAGATCTATAGTTTAATAACCTAATAAAGCAAATGTATTATAAAGCAAATAAACAATAGTGCAATACTACAGGGGAGGGGAACTTTCTCAGTTTTACACTGACTGTGTGAGTAGTATTGCAAAAGGGTATAAAATAAAGCCACAGAGAAGAAATAATATCTCATTCCTTTTTGACAATACTCTTTCAGGGGGGAGGGAAAAACAGTTATTAGTGCATTAGAAATACTGGATTAAACCTGACAGGATAAGATATTTTATAAGTTGCTAATAGCTATCATTCTAGTTATTATTATATTGTTTAATATTAAATTGTATTTACAGGATTTCAGCACCAATATTTACAATCTATTAAATTGCTTTATTAAAGCTATACAAGAGAGAGTAAAGATATGTAAAATTTGAGAAAGAATGGTCAATATTTTTTAATATGTTTTTGGCAAGACAATGTTGGTATGCAAAAAACATAGTTGCCGCTGGTGGCAATTCCACTAGATGCTTCTAAAGAAACATAATAATTTTCCAAGATTTTGCTTGATGTTAATGTTACTAAATTTGTAAAACTGGACTAAGTGTACTTTACAGTCTTTGTATGTACAAATACAAAAGAATTCAGTACAAATGAAATTAATGTCTAGCAATAAATATGTGTGAAAAAACATGTTTAAAAAAATGGGTATAGGATAGCTGCTAGATTGAAATGCATGAATTGCAAACAGTCTGTGTAAATACATACTGTATAGGATACATTGTAATAAGTTCAAAAATACTTTGTCAAGTTGTAATATTATCACTGATTTTAAGTTGGAATCTTATTGGTTACTCCAGTTAAAGGAAAATTAAATATTGTATTCATACATCTAATGGACTAATACGTACATGACATTCTTTAGTATATACATCATGCTTTTTTAAATACTCAAGTATTAAATATACTGAAATAATTGCATTCAAATATTTATTATCTAAGCCCAGTTCAGTACTTTATGTTCACTTCACTGTCAACCAAGATGTTAATGGGCAGTTCAGAGACATGACCACAATGTTATGGTTAAAATGACATTGAAACTGTATATTTTCAGTATATAAATGCTTGGAGTAGCACATAGTTCTTGTCTCTTATAGATATTAGTCTATCTCTAATATTTTGATATAAAATAATCAATAAAAGTAAAGATTTCATTCAACAGGTGCAAAGAGTTAATAAAAGAGTTCTAAGTCATAAATTAAATTCTGTGATTGCAAAATAATAAATTAATCAAGTTAAAAAATAAAAGTAAAGCAGACACAGCTCATAACTGATAAAATATTTTCACAGAATGGTCTGTAAAAGAAAAAAGTCATTAAATATATTCAATTTTAGTAGTAATACTTTATATAATTGTATTAACTATGTAAAATTGCATTTTGACTTGTATCAAAAGAAGACAAAAGATTTTGTTTCTTAATGTGTTTTCTATAAAAAATAAAAAGACGGAATTGTTAGATTATGCTCAACAAGATATTAAGGTTTTAAGGTTGAAAGTAACTTTGCTACAAATATGCAACATAAATATGGAATAAGATAAAGCTTGCTTAAATGCAGAAACAGAGTTTAGTAATACGTGATTAGCATCCACACTAAATGACTGTGGCTTAAAAAAATAAGGAACTTGCTTATGAGTGTATTACACACACATCAAGAAAGCTGACTTCTTACAGACATGACAAGAATGTAATTTGCTTTCTTTAAAGAACTGACAACAAGACATGTTTTTCTAAGAACATTTAAAAATATGCTTTTCTAATCCACAAGGTGTTTCCTTGAAGACAGTTTACTTATCAGCATTTGCACAAGAACAGATGTGTCAGCATTTGCGTCATCAAGGCAGTATCTTTCCAAAACAAAGAGGGTGTGTGTTTAACTAAAAATATATATAAAGTCTGTATTAAATCCAGTTATGTTAGGGGTACTGGTAGGGACACATTTGTCCTGAGGTAAATGTTATATCTCTCACATCATCTGTACTATATGAGAAGTAAAGTAGAACATTTTCTGAAGCTGTAACAGAAGTATGTGTGGTTTATTATAAAGGTTATTGGTTACTGCTCTTAACAACATGTGCTGCAAAGTATATTCTTTCATCAGTGTATATTCTCGAAGTTTCTGTATGCAACAGACTGTGAATGCAACTATAACTAGACTTTGATTTCAGCAGAATCCAGCCAGCAAGACTAAGTGTCTTAAGAAGACTTCACATCCATCACAGTAAGCATCAGAGTAACAGCACAGTGCTTTTGGCACCATAAAATTAAATTTTCAACTAGAAATTAAAAGTGCAGAAAATCACAATCACAACAGCGAAAGAACAGTTTAAATAAAGCACCAATTCACTAGAATACCCCCACAAGAGTGTAGACCACAAACCTTCCTAGTGTGAAGTAACTGGTCTGGAACTCAAGTGTGTAAACCAAAAAAGACACTTTGAATAACAGAAACAATCAGCCTTTACCAGCAATTACCAGCTTAGAAGGGTGTAGGCTACACTCTCCTGCCACAACAATCTAGGCCATAAACCTCCCTAATGTAAAATAACTGGTTTGGAACCCAAGCCAGAACTAAGATACTTTCAGAATAAGAAATACAATAAGCCTTCAACCAGCAACTCCCAGATTAGAAGGGTGTAGGCTACCCTCTCCTGCCACAAAAGTTTAGACCACAAATCTTCCTAATGTAAAATAACCAAAGACACTTAGAATAACAAGCATAGGTGTTGAATATGTGAAGAATAATTTAAGTCATTTTTTTCAGATCTTAGTAACATCAAAATCAACACTATATGGTTGTTGTTAGACATAGAGTTATCTAACATTTTTTATTATATGAGAACATTTATCGACACAAATCAGGGGGTTCTATGGGGGCTAGAATGGCTCCAGCATTTGCTATATTTTTTTTTTTGGTGGAGAAAACTATATTAATCAATTTGGAGTTGTTTAAATATGTGAATTTTAATAAAAGATACATTGATGATTTTTTTATTTTGTCTGGCACCAATGAAGACTTTGATTTATTTCATAAATCAAAGTATCACATTTCTTTCATTTGCCACTAGTGATAAAGATGACAAAGTTAATTTTTTGGATGTTAACATCACATTAAACATTGGTTGTCATTGTTTTATAAGTAATATACACAGAAATAAGACATTTGATAATAATTATTTACATTTTAGTAGTCAGTATCCCCATTTCATGAAATGGAATATTTTTAGAGGGCAGGGCATTATGTGAAATAGATTAATAAGTGACACTATATTTTTTGAAGACAGAGATTTTAGTACAGATGTCTGTCAATAGGGGTTACAATAGGAGTAGACTGGATCAAATTAAGGAGAAAGTCATAAATAATAGAGCTACTAAGTTTTCTCCAATTCTTTTGAATGGTTGCATAAAAAAGAATAGGGTAGGTTCTAATGTAGATTATGATGACAGTGATGAATGGTGTCACATCTTCCTAGTCCCCATTAGTATAGATTCTATAGATATAGTTAACATTGTAATAGATAATTGGAAAATTATATTAGAAAGCAAAGATTTGGTTAAGAGAGTTGGCAACAATCCAAAATTTATTTTAAAAGGAGACATGAATTTAAAGGCATTGTTAGAAAGACAGCAAACTGTTACTGATTCATTAGTATGAGGTCCCTTTGGCATGTATCCTTATTTTAGTTGCAAGTATTGTAGGTTTATTAATTCAGCACATTGTGTTTTTTAAGCATTTAAACAAGACTATTAGCTCTTGTACTCATTTTAATTGCAAAGCTGTATGTGTTATTTGTTTAGCAATCTGCTGTAGCTGTGAGAGTTTCTATGTGGGTAAAATCACTAGAACAATCTCACAGAGAATTTATGAACATATTACAGCCATTAAAAAGAAAGATTTTGCTAATGCATTGGCTAAGCATGCATCCATATGTTTAGATTTTAAGGAATTTGTATTTTTTGATCTGGATACAGTAGATCAGTCAATTTTTATTGATCAGTATAATAATGTACTTGAATGGAATGAACTGAAATGGCAAATTGCCTTAGGACCTGAAAAAACAGGATTGAATGGCACTATTAACATTTAATGTTTGTTAAAAAAGCAAACTGCTTTAATTTAGTTGAAGTGCAGTAGCCTTTTAACATGAGATAAATATTTAAGAAATTAAATATAGGCATGAATTGGTTAAAATGACTGGTTATTGTGTTAATCAAGTCAGGTGGGGCTTACTTATAATACGGAATGCATTTAAGGAAGTTGTGTTAGTGATGTAATTGCTCTGCTGATAAAAGAATGAAAATGTTTAAGATTTAAAACTTTCCATTGTTGGTTGTGTACCTTTTTTAACATTCTGGGAGCATTTTCTTGTGTTTTGAGTTATTGTGTCACTCTTCTGCTTTCACATCGAGTTCTCTTTGGTAAAAAATATTATCTTGAAATATTGGGAAAGATTTAGAGCTATTCCCAATACTCCAGCTCTCTTTTCAAAAAATCCTACAATATTTTACAAAAAGGGTAGAAATTTTAAAGAGTTATATGATACTAGAACACCCCATATTTTGAATTCTAAGAAAACTAGGTTTGGTAAGTTTAAGTGTGGTTCCTATAATCAGTGCCCCTATATTTTAAATAAATCAGAGTATTTTTCTCTTTGCACATAATAAGCGTTTAATGGCTAATGCATTTTATAATTGCAATAGTAAACAGAGTCATATAATTCGCCACCTGTGAAGGATGTCCTGCTTTTTATGTCGGAAAAGCTGAAATATAACTAAAAAAGTGTTTTTATGAACACCTGTATGATATTAATAGAGGTATGTATAATAATGTACTAGCCAAACATAGAAAAGTTTGTGTGAATAGTGATTTTTTTTGTTTATTTTAGAGGAGGTGGCATTGCATGCCCAAGTGGGTGCATGGGAAACTAGGATTGAGTTCCATGAATTACTCTGGCAATTATTACTAGGAGTGATTCTGGTACATGGTTTAAATGATTGTATTTCTAACGGCCCTGTTTTGAAATTAAAGGCAGCCAGCTAGATTGTAAATATGTATCATACTTTTATACATTTTTATGCATTTTTATAATCTTTATATTTTATAAGTATATTTTTATGTTGTACATGCTTTAAGAAACAATGTAATTAATTAATATTGGGTATGTATATTCTGCTGCAATGGTTGAATGTTATTTTCTAATGAAGTAAGAAAATTAGAAGACAAAAATGCTTAACTTATTTTTGCAAGTTTTTGATTAAAAAAATATTCTGTGATCTTTTGATTTTGGATATTTTATTTTGAGTGGAAGGGTTAGTTTTTCCTGCTACATCTGTGGTGTGTTCAGATGTCTCATGTGTAACTGTCTTTGGCTACTGGTTTTCTAACTGCACATATCCACTTATTGCTTGATTATCTCTTTTGATGCATGTTTACCTGGTCATTACTATAAAAACCCATCTGTCTTTATAGAACATCCTGATTAATAAATAGGTTCATAGTAAACAAATACGTAGAAAAATTGCAATATCAGTCTTAATTTAAGAACTGTAGGCACAACCATTTTTTTCAGAAAAGCAAGATACATGATTCCTGAGATGTTTTATATGCAAAATATTTAGTATTTTATTAAGTTATTTTGAAGATTTAGGAGTTCATGGAAGCAAGGTACATCCTAAAACTATTGTAAAATATCATACAGAGACCCCGAGAGAGTAAGATTTGATGCTTTGGATTAAAATAACGTTGCAAACAAAACAAAACACTATGCCACAAACAAAACATACATACATTATAGGCACAATTGTTTGTTAAAATATAACTTTATTGACTTTTCCATTTGTGAGGGTAATCTCCAAATTCAACCCATTCAGGCTATAAATTCAATATTTTAAAGTACAAAAGCTTTCTTTGTATAGCAGTCAGTGTTTAACACTATACCTTAAATTAGATGGATGTTGCAACAAAACCACAAACATTGACTGTTATACAGAAACACCCCAGGATTCAATTAAATCTGTGTAGGCTCCATGTAGAGCCTACATGGAATGTACCCATGCACATGGCCATAGTTCCTCCTCAGCAGCATGCCATGCATATTAATCATGGTGTGCTGCAGAGGGAGATCACAGTAACATGGATACTGAATCCGTGTAAGCAGTAGTGTAGAGGCTGTCCCGTACTTGTGAATTGTGCAGTAAATTCCTGGACAGATGTTATTCACAGGATAAGAATCCTTGTAATGTACCCTGCTATTGTATCAATGTGTTTGAATGTTATTCTTTTTTTTTTTTTTAATGCTTGTTTGCATGGCATGGCATTGAGCGCAGCAGCTCTGAGTTGTGCTTACACATACACAGCTGACACCTGCCAGACATCTAAAAATAGAATCCGGATGTAATTATTTATTCATTTATTTTTTATTGTTATTTATTTTTTTGAATGGTCATTTGCGTGGTATGGTGATTAGCAATGCTAACAGGTAGCTTAGTAGTGTATGTGAAGGTATACTGGTTTTCTCACTATCTAAGTAGCTAAATAGATTGAGTTATGACCTAATGTGGCTTTGAGTCCTGAGTACTCATACCTTTTTAAACTTCATGTTGTGAAAATGTGTGAGGTGATACAAAGGGCAGTTTAATATAAAAACAAAATTGTTACATTTGGAAAAGCTGTGCAATGCTAAACATTGCAAAACACAAAACCACGAAAGACGAGCCAACTAATAAAACAAAAAGGCGTAGAGAAACACAATGAGAGCCGGCAAAACAATTCAATTTAGTTAAAAAAAAACCTGTTTAATAAGCGCTTTCGGTGTGAACTGTGCCTCACCTTCTTCAGACAAAGAAAATCCAATTAGCAATGTTTTTATAATGAATTGAAAACCAATAAATTAGTAAGTAGTATTCAATTACCAGTTAAAGTGAAATACCAATAAAATATCAAACAACCTCATAAGTATGGTTATAATAAAACTAAAACCTGCTCTAGAATAATTTGCTTATACTTAAATACATATCTGTATTCTTTTAAATACATATGTGTATTCTTTTAAACTCACAATAAAGAATGCTAAATTAAATCAATAAATATTGCTAACTACTAAATATACGAGAAGCATAAACAGTCAGCTTAGCATTTAGGAATGCATTTATATATACATGTGTCTATAAACAAAATTGAAATTTCATATTAAAACTTGTCTAAAGTGCTAAAGTGCAAAAGTACAAATAATAAAAGGTAAATAGAATATATGTTGTACCAATGTGCACTCATAAAAAACCATAAGTTAATGCGTCAATACATGGAAAAACTTAGAGCTTAGAAAGTGGGGCTTAAAATTGGTATGTTAAACACATAAAAGTATGCAAATTATCTCCTTAAAGCTAAAAGTTTCAAGATGCTCTTAATTGATACATTTTCATTAAGACCTGGAAAGATGTGTGCACCTGTTCTAATTTGCCACATCAATTCATTTATTTCTAATAATATTTGCCAGGGTCCTCCTCTTATATCAATATATCTATGCTGAAGAATGGCAAATTTAAAACTATTTTCAGGACAATCTGAAATGTTTTTGGCCAATGCGTTATTTGTGTCATTCTTACTTATGGCATAACAGTGTTCATATATTCGCTGTTTAATTTTTATTTCTGTTTTTCCAATGTAGAATGCGTTACAATAATTGCATAGGGCAACATAAATGACACCTCTGGTCTCACAATTGTACCTCAAAATTAACCTTATATGATATATTCTTAATGAGCACCTTGTCACCTACTGAAATATATTTACATTGGGGGCAAGCCCTACATTTAAACATTCCATTGGGCCTATTGGAATGTGGCTTTTTCTTTTTTTCTAACATAGACTTTAGATTAGGGCCTCTCCTATAGGTAATTTTAGGCTTAATCCCTAACCTTTTAGACAACATTTGGTCCTCAAAAATGATGTTCCAATTTTTATTCAGAATGTCTCTAATAATTAGATAATCTAATGAGTATGTACATAAAAAAATAGTCTTGTAAGCACTCTTATTGTCACATGTAAGGGCTTCATTTGAATCTAATTCCTGTCGTTCATTTAATCCAATAAATCCCCTTAGCAATGGTTTAAAATGGCCAATGCTTCTTTTATGTAAAACTTCGTTTTTAATGTTAACAACCAAGTTTGTAGGGTAATCTCTATTAATAAATTTGCAATGCAATTGTTTGCATTCTATTTCAAAATCAGAATCGTCTGAAATCATCCTAGCAGCCCTTACCATCTGGCCCTTTACAACAGCTCTTTTTTGATGGTAAGGGTGACTGCTGGTAAAATGCAAAAATGCATTAGAATGAGTTGGTTTCCTATATATAACACTTTTGTATCTATGGTTAATTCTATTGTTAACCAACAAAATATCAAGGAAGTTGATACTATTATCTCCCAAATTGTACGTGAATTCAAGAAAATTTGTCATCTCGGTAATGCTATTAATAAAAGTTGGTACTAGGGTTTTATCTCCCTTCCAAATACAAAACATGCCATCCTGGTATCTTGTATACCAGGAGACATTCTCTTGAAACAATAAGTTCGAAAATAGTAATGTGTTTTCCCAATGGGCCATAATGGCGTTGGCAAAGCTGCCACCACATGGTGACCCCATTGCCACGCCTATATTCTGTAAATAAAACTGCCCCTCAAAAGACATGAAATTGTTAGCCAAGACTATCTCTAACAAAGTTTTGGTCAAATAAATAGTGTTATCTTCAATATATTTAGATGCCAAGAAATCCCTTATCCATTCTAGGCCTAATTTTTGAGGTATGACAGTGTAAAGATCTTTAATGTCGATTGTTAAAAAACACACATCGGGCTCATACTTCAGCTTATTAATATTATTAAGGAAGCCCCATGAGTCTTTGCAAATTTGAGGCTCACCCTCAATTAGGGGTTTTAACACACTGTCAATATATTTCACACACCCGTATGTAATAGACCCACGACCGTCTACAATGGGTCTGAAAGGGGGCTCAACGATGGCTTTATGGATTTTAGGAGTGCCAAATAAGGCTGGTGTCCTAGGCGCAATCATAGATAAATAGTGGTGTAAATCTATGTCCGTAAAACCTTCTAAAAACAGATCATCCAATATTTGCCTAATCTTTTTGTATGCCAGATTAACTTCATTAATAGTAACCTGCGTATAGACATCAGTATTGAGGTGTTTGTTCATACTTTCAACATATGCGCTATAGTCCATAAACACCAACCCTCCACCCTTATCGGGCTTCATAACCCTAATGTTGCAATCATTCAGTAGCTTAAGAAAATCATATTCCAACATATTGATGTTGTTCTTGGTGTTGTTCGGGTGGTTGGTGTTGTTTTTAACCATAGCCCTAAAATCCATGTCACACATTCTTTCAAAAAGACTAAGGCTTGGATGCAAGGGTGGATTAAATAAACTAGAAACTCTAACAGAATTGACAAGAGTAGAACTTTCACCCATTAAAATGTTAAGGTTTAATTTGTGGACAAAAAGTTTCAAATCAATGACAGTTTTAGCAAGGTCCATTCTTTTGGCAGGGACAAAGGTTAACCCTTTCGAAAAAAAAGTCAACCATACCTTGGTTGACATCCAGTGCAGTATAATTATAAATGTTGAAATCCCCCTCTGAACTTGTATGTATACGGGGTGAGGGTCCATAAGCCTCAGTACAAACTATCTCCTCCATTGTTTCTTTCTGTTTTTTGTTTGTGGCTGGTTCCGATTGGGTTGCCAGTTGTTCTGCTGGCTGTTGGAGTTTGGCTGAAAACCCTGCTGGTTGGGTCCATGCATCCTATTTGTGTTACTGTTAGAGGTCCTATGATGGTTGTTATTGGCAGTAGAATTGTTGTTAACAACAGAGTTATTACCTGTATTGTTATTGCTAAACACTGCTTAAACATGGTCAATGGCTATTCTTGTTTGTGCATTGCTAAGCTCTGCTGAAACACGGTTGTGCAAATTTGTGCAATCCTCTCCTCTGCTAAAATGATTTGTGTGATGCTAAGCAATGTGGCACTTTTTTGAAAGTTACAGTATGACATGTAAGGGTGGGAAAGCAGCCTATATTAAGGGTGATGGGTGGAAATTCTACAGCATTCATTGGAGTCGATAGTAAACTGTCGATATGCCTGGCAGTGTTGGTGAGAGAGAGCGCTTCTGGGTGCAGAGGTGGGGTGTGCAGGAATCCAGAGTGTTTGTTGGACTCCATGTCCAAAACTGTGAACCCTGGCTGTTGCAAGATAATTACCAGGGCTCAGAATGTAAAGCTGAAGCCTGGGATCAGTTGGCCATGGATCTTACCAGTGCTACTGGTATCCCTGCACTGGTGAGCAGTGTTGTCACCACTATGATGACCTGAAGCGAAGGAAGAGGGGAACTTGGACACCTGGGTCCAAGAGGCTATGGTTGGGCATACCCCACAGGTATGTATGTTTGCTACTACTTTACTAATATACAAACTGAACCCATACAAAACTGGTATGCATAATGGTTTGCTTCTCTTCCAACAGCTGCAGCTGAATGGGGTCACAACGTCAAATCTCACACAGGGTATCTGGCCAGAATGAGGCATGAGTGCGGTAAGAAGGGAAATTTTCGGATAAATGTAGTGCAATAAACAATAACAATAAACAATAAAGTTTAAATCAGGATTGTGCTTTGATAAGTAATGTGTGCAAATAACTGCAGTAGGGCTGTATTCACTGTATGTATGTTCTAATGTGACTCCAGTCAACCATACAAATGAAACTAATAATGACTGCAGATGTAATTGTCTGATAAATCTATTGCACTGCCCACAGTATAGTTCAGGGCTGTCTTCAGACAATTTTGAGTCAAATAACACTCTCTATTCCTCCCACTCAAGGAACAAAGTATATGGGTAAGGTAGCCCACGTTCTGGGCAGATATCATGTGTCTAACTGACAGATTGTAAGTAACAATCACAATAAAATTTAAAGCAGGATTGTGCATTGATAAGTAATGTGTGAAAACAACTGTAATAGGCCTGTATTAACTGTATATGTGTTCTAATGTGACTCCAGTCAACTGTAAAAATGAAATTAATAAAGACTACAGAAATAATTGCCTGCAAAATGTAATGCACTACCCACAGTATGGTTCAGGGCTGTCTTCAGGCCAGTTTGAGTCAAATAATGCTCTCTATACCTCCCACTCCAGGGGCAAAATATGTGGGTAAGGTAGCCCATGTTTTGGGCAGATATGTGTATAAGTGACAGATTTTAAGGAACAATAACAATAAAGGTTAAAGCAGGTTTCATATGATTGTGCTATGATAAGTAATGTGTTTAAATAACTGCAGTAGGGCTGTATTTACTGCATGTGTGTTCTAATCTGACTCCAGTTAATTGTTAAATTAAGTGCACATCTCTTGGAGTTAAAAACTGATTTTTTTGAAATTGATTGTTTTTATTTAGTTAATTGATTTTAATGATGTCATAATTGAGTGCATTTTCTATTGGTTTACTTTGACTATTTAAACTTGTACTACTAGTTAATTAGTGTATCTGCTTTTTCTTAAGAACTCTCTGATGAAAGTGAGTAATAAACGCAAGTTTACGCTAAAATATTGGTCTACCTTTGTCTATGGCTATTCCAATGGTGCTTTCTTAGTTTGGTTTTCTGGAATCGTGAACTTTTGTGGATACCTCTCAACTGTCATAATTTTTCATAATGTAATGACAACTGCCCAATCTGTCTGGTCTGTGATTACCAGGTAAGTGATTACCTGGAAAGCAATTTATTTGCACATCCATTTAATGTAAAGTAATGTACGAGCACAGTATGTTACACAGTTCCTTGTAGTTGTGTACTTGCATTTGTTAGTGCTTGGCCTATACTGTCCCATGCTAACACGTTGAGAAGTATGTATGTACTCATCTAATTGGAGTCACTGTACTCACAACTGACACTGCACATCTGTAGAAGTATGTATTAGTCTGTGTAGTAATGGTATGTTTTTCTCCCTCTCCCCACCCCTTATCTTCTTTAATTTCTTAATGTTATTTATTTTTATGATTTTATATTCATATATTGTGTTAAACTAACTGTTATGTTGGCCTTATGGGTTATTTCATACTGGTTTGCTGTTAACATACTTACCATTATGTTATTAATCGTTGTGTTCCACATAATATACCTTAATAAGTATTTGGATTACTCAGTTTTATGTTCCTTTATGTTAATACTAACATTGATTTGGTTATTACTAATCATAACTTATATTTATATCTAATTTACTACAGCATGACAAGGTAGGCAAGTTCCAGGCAATCCACCTATCTTGGTTCCCCCGCTGTGGCACCAGGGCCCGGCTGCAGCCTGATGGTGCCCCCTCTGCTGCTCAGGCCCCCCTCTGAGAGCTGCAGTGGAGGGGTGATTTTTATCACCCATAATGAAATACCAGGTGTGGTTTGCAGGTTACTCCATAAAACTGTTGGAGGTCACTTGAGCTGGATGGAGAGCATGCTTGCCACCCTGGTGGGGCAGCCTGACCCCAGATGCCAGCCTCCACCACTACCATCACAGGGGCAGTGAAGAAGAAGTGCCAGCAGTCTCATGGGTGAGGACTTGAGTCACACTTCTACCTTGTGGTTGGTCCTGAGATTGGGATTCCACAACACCCTCCACATACAAGGTGCTCACCCCCTCTTGTATCACACACCAACCCTGTCTGCTGTCTTGTCTGTCTTGTGCTCACCCTCTCTTGTATCACACACCAACCCTGTCTGCTGTCTTGTCTGTCTTGTTTGTTTGCAAAACCTTCCTCACCTTCCCAACTTACCCCCACACGTACCTATGTCCCTTCCCCAACATTCCACTCTCACCTTTAAAAAAAAAAAAAAAAAAAAAAAACTGGGCACCTGTCCCAAAATAAATAAATAAATAAATAATAATGTCCCATACGTAGCTCTCCATTTTGCACATGTGTCCACTGGACACGCGTAATTTGGTCCAATTGGCTTGACAGTGCAGTTAGGTTGTCATCACCCCTCTCTGGGGGTGACAGTGTCAATTCAGCTAAAAGATCTGTTAAAATGCACAGTTGTTGCTGATGAAGAAATGAATAGTGATGGTTCTTTCCTACACTCATCCTACATATCCCTACCTGCCTTTCACTATGTTTTCCCCCTGCTTGCACCCCATTTCACCACTGTCCTATCTCTCCATTTTTCTTTTCTTTGCTCAATGCTGTGCAGGACAACACATCACTTAGTTATGCTAAATAGTGCTACATTGATATATGCTTTTGTAAAAATATTAATCGCACTCAAAAATTGCACCTGAATCCAGGACCATCATACCTGCAGAAGGCTGGATCACCCCACCAAGCCACACAGCTGCTAATAAAAGCAGGTGTTTTAAGTAAAACATAGTAATGCTGTAGTTCCCCCATTAAGCATGTTTAAATGGTGTGGTGCATTGCTCCACACTGTACAAACTAGATAAGAGATTCATACAAAAATAGTACTGCAATTTGCACTCTAGTACACAAATACATCACTATAAAGGCACACACATAAGCTTACACATAACTGAAGTATCTGATAGCAGGTAGCCCTACAATTTTGTCTATAACATGTAAGAACTCACTTGATAAGACATTAATGGAAAGGAGGATGCTAACTGGGATTCTGTTATACAAATACAGCGCTCTAAAGCCATACACATGCTAATACATGTAAGCGTGGTATTTAACAGCAGATAACTGTTTAATGATAACTACAACATGTACAAATTCAGCTATTGTATCAGTGACTTTGTAGCTCAATCTGTAAAATGCACTGAAAAGTAACTTTTTGGAACACATGTTCCTGGGTTCAAGTACAGCTGCGTCTACTAATGAAAATACACATATGTGGCCATCAGTGTTATAAAGTGTGATATGTATGTCTGTCTTATCACCTGTTTAACCATCTAAAGCAGTACAGTTGGAATGTCTGAATCTATATTACAGAGGGCAGAGGCATACAGATATGGCCAATCACATCCTACTCCTAGTACAACAGGCAATGAAGTAGGCTGCATTCCCACTGGATGTTGAAGTATGTACTGAAATTGTGCCCCAGTAATATCAAACTCAGCTCACAATGTTTTATTGGTGGTATCACAGACAACCACAAGTGCACACATAACATACATATATGGTGGTCGAGCTAGACATGGGGGTTGCCAGCACACACTCAACAAGGGAATACCATGGTATAACATGTGATCTGGCAGTTGTCCACCTGCCTGATATCATGGTTAATGTACACCTACCTGTTTTGTAAGACACACCAAGCATTTTGGCTTGCATTGTCTTACTGATACCATTGGCTGACACACTTACCTGACACACATACCTTACTTTCCAGTAGGGGGGGGCTACACTCAATGTGGCTCTGCCTATAAAACAAGGCTGCCACAGGTCCCACACTTTTTCTTACAGCTTGTTGTCTTGCAAAGTGTTCACTCTGTCTGCTTATGCCTATTGCCTGCAACATCACCTTCAGCTCCAGCCTGTAGCACACATATTTGTATGTAAATAGTAGGTGCTACAGACATCCTCTCTGCTATGATGTAGGATCTTTCCCCCACTATTTTCAAACCCAGCAAAGAGAAAGGGGTTGTAATGTACAGCGAGGCCTTATATCTTGTTCAGTGGTTGCATGGGATTGGGTGATTATAATGCAAAGCAGATGTGGTGGCTGCAATTTGCAGTTCAGAAGCACAGATTGGTTCTGAGGCAATCACTCCCTAATACAGAACTATGTTATAAAGGCAAACAGCTAGCTAGACATTGTGTATGAGAGGTACTTTTTATGGTCATCTCATTGCCACAACATTTATATATCGGTATTGTTCAACAGAGGAGTATTGTTACATAGGTATACCACTCCCATGGGAATTTCATATTTGTGTATCACTGTTTGTTTTACATATTACAAGGGGGGTTTAAACCTACTGGCCTCAACGTAATGGACTGTCAGCCACAGAGGATTTCATGGTGAACCTAGGAACACAGGACAGCTTCCAAGCATCCATGACATGGTATGTCATGGATGTGGGTGCAACCATTTCCACCCAAGAGGGGCATCCAGGTATGCTTAGTTGGATAAGCATTGGAATGCTGTAGCATTCGGTGTTTCACTCTTTACATAGTTTTTTGTGGGTGGCAGGTATTATTTTTTTGGGTGGGAGGAGGAGGTCAGTTGCAGTGTGAATCTCATGGCTAGATTGTGACCTACATACCAAGTAACATAGTATGTACTGTAAATGTGAGATCTGTGGATGTATTAACCTGTCATAGTGCAACATGGGTTGCTGTTTACCTTACCTCTCCCTCAATTTTTCACAAGACCATCAGGAATCAGATGCAGTCATGATCCTGCTCCTGGTAAGCATAACACTGTTGTGATACAGATGTATATTGGGTGCATTGTACTTGCTAAAGTTTCATCCCAGGTCTGCCAGCTGGATTGCTGTACTGTCTGCATGACTGCCAGGCTCACAGAGTTTTACCAATGGAACATGGTTTCAGTGGTGTCTGGTGGCTTTAAATCAAAGGGGGGGGGGTTCGCAGGAAACAGCTGAATGGGTGAGGCCAACAGGAAGGGGTGGGGCTATGCTAAAAACCACAACAATTGGGACTTAAGTTAAGTACGCTGCTCTGGGTGCCAAACCGTCATTATGAGAGTTCAATCAAGACAAAATGAAGTGTAGAAGAAAAAAATACTTAAATGCATTGGCTACATGACAGCTTACTTAATACCTAGATGGAAACAAAAAGGTTGTGAGGCATGAAAAAAGAAATCGCTTTTTAAATGCACTACTGGAATGCCAGTCAAAATCAAGTATAAAAAAACAAGCAGCACTCAACTCAAATCAATTCTCCTTGCACTGCACTGCAGTTCTAATTATAATTTATATTTAGCTTTATAAAAATACCAAGTAACATGCTGAACGTAGCAATCTCTGTGATACCCCCACTTGTAAAAATGTTTCTTAGCCAAAAAAGACCTGCTGCCTGACAACAACTATTTACTTGTTTCATGGGGAAAACATGATCACAGTAAAAAATGAACAGCAAACAAGAAACAAGCTCAAGATAAATTGCTTAAAGGATTATTGGACAGGTTATGGACCACACGTGATAGATTGGCATTCTGTTTAGTTTACGGGTAAAGCCTGAAAATATGACTGCTAGTCTCCACCAAATGTAATGAGCTTCTGAAAATACTGTAATCCTGTCCTTTATTACAAATACTGTCATATGCATTTCAACACCTAAAGCTTAAACATAATCTAGTTATGTAAATATTCTCTGCATGGCAAGAACAAAAAGGCTTTCAATGTTGGTAGTTCTTTAACAGTATGCTTATTAAAGCTTATTTGCATCTTACAATCTCAGGCAAGCTTACCTGATGGTCATTAAAACATTGTTACTTAAACACAGAGCAACAGGCTCTGCAACAATATGCATTTTCTGAATAAGAAGAAGCGTAAATCAACAGTATAAAAATATGATGGAAAATCAGAATATTCTGCAAAATCAAGGACAAATGAAAAGCCACTGTAGTACTTGTGTCTACCTTGGATGGGGGATACTCTGTACACTTACACTGCATAACTGCTCCTTGCCTTGCTTGGACACATCCAGAGTCACTATGGGGGGAGTGGGGTGCAACAAGTATTTCACAATTTGAAATGTCTCTGGCTGACGGTGATGGCCCTGACACATTTGTCATACCGCTCAACCTCAGAGCAAGAAATCTGGACAAAGCCATAAATAGAAGTGGGACAAAGGCCCAAAAATAAGGACAATTTTTAAATATTTCTCTTATAAACTTAGAAAGATAATAGAATAGTAGGTTTTGCATTAGTATGAATTTTCTGAAGGGTATGAAATCTGAAACTCAAATGTCTGTCATTATTTTCTAACTTCAATCTTTAATGATTTGTCACTAATTTGCCAGAAAACCACAATTTTATGACAGATGGACCAAAAATGTAATGCAAAAATATAAAATAGTCACACAATACAGCTGGGAACCTTTGAAAGAAGGGACACTTTTTTAATATTAGTACTGTTAACTTGAGCAGCTGATAAAATAAGAGAATCTACATGCATTTCTGAAATTAATAGTAATCTATTACTCTGATCATTACAATTAATTGTAAACCCTCCACGTTTTCTTCCACATTTGCCATTTTGCGGGGGATTATTAGGGGAAGAGCAACATTCTGAGCCAAAATCAGGGACAGTTGAGAGGTTTGGATATACCTAATTCTATAAAGTGATTTATTTGCTCATACCTCTCAATCTCTTAACGCAGGAAATCTGGACAAGGCCAAATATATTGGGGGAACATACAAACCGTACTAAAAATTGCTCTTATATAAACTTAGACAGTTGACAGTATAACAGGTCTTGCTTTAGCATGCATTTTTCTGAAGGGTACGAAGTCTGGAACTCAATGCCTGTCATTATTTAGTGACTTCATTCCTAAATGATTTTCCAAAAAACCACAAATGTTATGAGGAACAAACCAAAAATAAGAAGCAAAAATCTATTCATTCTGCAAAATCTGGACAGTTGAGAGGTATAGTTCAGCCGGGGCTGAGTTTGCCACCCTTCCCCTCTCACAAAATCATGGTCAAATGGGGCTTCCCCCTCTTGCTATTCCAATGTCCCATTACTTGGCTATTTCACCCCATTTACCATAAACATTGTAATGTGCATACTGCTTCACTTCTACGATGATTTGTATTTCATTAAAAGTTTTATTTTACATTTTACAGCACAAACACTAATAGACATCTGCTAATCAAAACGATGCAGTTTCGCAATCAAAATAGACTTAGCATTAAAACTTCCCTGCCCTTGAAACTCACATTAATTGAAACAGCATCGAACCCCACATTCAAAGAAAATGCATCTGGCCAGTGGCAGATAAAGATTAAATGTGGACTTTTTTCAAATCATACGCCCCCTGCACAGGAAGCATACATGTGTTCTTTGATACACCTTCCTGATTGTAGTAAATTAAATTCCTTGTACTATACAGTACAGTTGTTAGAGGGCATTTTAAATTTATTGTTTTGAAATTTTTTCCAGTAAACAGTGAAACAAATGCATGCACCAATAATGACAAAAGTGCCCAATTCAGAACATTTCCATCATAAAAGTCTACTCAAACGTCTACAATCTACCAGTATCAGTAAATATGCCCAATCTCTGCAGAAGTAAAAGTCATCTAAATAATTCCATATTAAAGAGATCTGTAACTAATGCAGAGGTTGCTGCTAGCACACAACTTTATATGTCATTGTTTCATCTACAAATAAAGTGCCTGTTGCTCTTGAGGAATAAATTGCCTATGCTACATTTCAAAAATGATAAGGTAGTAATATTGCAATAGGGAATGGATGGCAAACTGATAACAGGTTCATTGTTACTAGGTATCTCTGCCAAAGAGGAAATTCTCAGGACTGCAGCATCCACTCCCTTTAAAAGTACAACACAGTACAGTATCAGTAATGCATCTATATACTGTGGGAGTAGAACCCATAGTCTTCTGCATCAAAAGCAAGTGCACTACCTGTTGTGCTATTAACAACACAAGCTGACACAGCATAAGCAGCACTAAATTTCTTTTCAAGCTCTCAGCTCATTGTAAAATGCACTCAACACTCAACTGTATTTCTAAACTTTAAAGCACAAGAAATCTGGAAAAAGCCAACATTTATTGGGGGACGGGACGGACAAAAGCCTCAAAACTAGGGACACATTTTAAACATTGCTTGCATAATCTTGGAAAGTTGCTAGAATAAAATGCTGTGTTACCACCATGCATTTCACTGCCAAGTCTTGAAGCCAGGACCCTGTGTACTACAGGGGTCTATATTAGAAGATCAAATGTTTAGGTGATCCAACGCCTAAACATCAATCTTCTAATATCGAAAGCAAAAAATGGCGAATGGCTGATTTAATGCAGGGAAAGATTTCCCTTGGCCATTCACCAGATTTTGCCATTTTCGTACTGTTCAGCAATTTTGGAGTTGGTATATTTAGTTGGGGGAGTGTGGGGGACACAGCCCCCCACTTAGTTTGCATGTAAAGTTTTTTTGTTTGTTTTATTGGCTGATGTGTGTGTTTCCCTGGGGGTTTGATATTTTTGGATTCGATTATTAGCAGATTGATGTTTAGGTGTTTGATCGCCTAAACATTCAATCTTCTAATATAGACCCACACTACAGGCAGAGCAGCACACCACTATGCCAAATCAGCTGTTTCTTGAAAGACAGACTAAAAATTAAATGGCTGTCATGTAGTGAATTCAGTTCTCACCATAGTTCTCTCAACTTCCTAGCACAAAACACCTAGACAAAGCCAATAATGGGGTAAACAGCCCCAAACATATTCAGTGAATTCAGTTCTCATCATAGCTCTCAACCTGTTAGCACAAAAAACCTGGACAAAGCAAATAATGGGGGAATACAGCCCAAAAATAGGGACAGATTTCAAATATTGATCTTATAAACAGAAAATTGATAGAATAAAAGGCTTTGTGTTACCATGTACTTTCTGAAAAATATGAAGTCTGAAATTCAAATGCTTGTCATTATTTATTTTATGAGGAACAGAGCAAAAATATGAGGCAAAAATTTAACAAGTGGTGGTGGGTAGGGAATTCAAGCTGTTGCTATGTCAGAACAAAAATCCTACTAGTGCATTATATAGGCATGTACAGGGTAATTACAGACATAGTTTTGTTTTTTTTAGCTTTACAGTTGATCTATCTAGACAAAAGAGGGGGTGATTTAAATAATAGGTTGGAAGTGGCTGAGAGTAAATGGATTATCAGGCTACTTGCACATAGAGTACCAGGCTTAAATGGTTGTGTGCCTTTAAAGCCTGTATTGAAGGCTCATAAATTAATCCATTGAATCTGAGGATGTTTTATTGCTTTTAATTATTGTTTTATTGGTTGTATTATTTAAATGATTTGAATTTATTATTTTCATGGTCTGAAGAAGTACAGAGTGTACGAAAGCTCTTACCACTGTTTAATAAATATATATTTTTTAGCTGTGTTCGGCCGCCTTATTTGGTTTTTGTTGAGCTTAGTTTTTGATTTAAGGCAGTCTTCATCTGCTTGGTTTATTTGCTTCTAATTTTTTGCATTTTTCCTTTTCTTTTATCCAACCTGCATAAAACAGGAACCTCAACTCTTTCTCATAAAGAATGTGTTGAGTAAGTGCCATGACATTTATACTCCTAACACAAATTTTCAGTTCCACATCCTAGTCCAAAATACTCTGTTCATCATATATAGTCTTTGAATCTTTTGAAAAGTTACAGAGCACACTGACTCATTATATCATTACATTAAAATAGATTCTGAGACAAAATTAAGTCAAAGACCCAACTGTCTCATCAAATACTGCTCTTACCTCACAAAGTTTTTTATTCTGTTTTGTTTTTATTTTCGCTGTAATTCTCCCAAAATATTCAATATTCCATCAAGTCTTGTCTAGATCCTATTCGTTTTGTGCCATGATTTTTATCAACCATCCCGGTATTTTTTAACACCTTGTTCATATGTACAAAAAACGCCTCCGATTAAAGTACTTCTCATTAATCCACAGCATTTTCTCAAAACAAATGCATCCAGAGATCCTTTATCTATGTCTACACACATACCTTTTAAATGTAACACATGATAAGGTATGTGGTAACGCACTTATTTTTGAAGCATGTATCTTTCACAATTTCAATATGAATGTAATTTTTAAAAGTTAAAATATTGTTGCACTTGATTTCATTGTTGTTTACTCCCCAGTCTCAAATTGTATTACTTGTCAGATGTTTAACACACTTATCACATGTTTTTGGAGAAGAACTATTAGGTGAACATTGACTAGAAAGCATTATAATCTGTACATCTGCCATAGTGTATGCCAGCACTGCCAAATTGCTCAATATTAGAAGCAGCATTTATATATTGATATATTCCACATGCAGCTATTTCCCAGTATTCCCATTGTACCTGCTTTACCAGTAAGCACTTGCTCTCACACTAAGCATTATGCTGCACCCTGCAAATTAATGATGTTTTAATCTATTCAGTTGCCCTATATTACAAACAGCATTTCCTGCTGTCCACTTCAGCTAATAATCATGCACTTCCAAAAGTAATATATATTGTCTAAACATAAACTGGTCAAGTTAAGCAATATTTAAGTGCACTGTTCTCTATAGCATTTTTATTATACTTTTGTTCAGATATGGTTGTGTTGATGTTAACTTCCAAACATAAATGCTTCTGACATCAACAGTTGTCAGAGGGTAAGTCTGTTTTTGCTTATTATATTTATTTTGTAGCCTGAGAAAACAACTTAAATGCTTACAGAACTAAGGCATCTCTTTATAAGTATGTATATCAAAAAATGCTACTCACAGACATGTCTTTATTTTAGGAAACAGAGCCTTCTACACTTCCTATGCTGGAATACTTCCACAGTGGCACAGTCTGCAATCTCTGCCATATCATAAATACATTCTGCAACATTAATAGATTATATCCATCAGGTCAGTTAGGACAATACCCATAGACCTATGCATTCAGGTTATAACAATTCAAAAGTGGTCCTTATAAATGCTAAATTTGGCATGCTCCCTAAGAATGAAATTGAAAAGTACAAATATTATTAATCCAACATGTCATCAAATGCTAATAAGTCTGACCTTATAATTTCGTCTTTCCTAGGAACAAAGACAGTTTTAAAAAGCATATGAATTTCCCTCTGCACTTGTAATTCCATGGTTACTTATGAAGATGAATAGACAAATAGCAAACTTCAAGATCCTGATAAAATGCTTTTTAGTTGTAATATGGTTATTCTTATATAATAATACACTGAAAAACTGTTTGCTGTGCTGAGTTGCAAATCTTATTTTTTTTTACCTCACCCCCTTCCCCATCCCCACCCTCACAGGTGTCAGGACCCCAACCAATGTCACTTCTAGTTCCACTCAACTGGCCCATTCATTCATTGCTTTTTGTTTTTGGTATGGGAGTCGGACATTCCCATGTAGATGAGAACCTTGTGGCCCACTTATTCCTGCACATATAGACATCACAGCTTTGACTTACCTCATCATCCTCAAGTTTAAAAAAAAATCAAATGATTGATAAGTGACTGAGACTGTCCATTTCCATCATGACACAAAAATGAAGTAGCTAGGTCAGGAGGATTGAGGATTCAGAAATCTTTCCTCTCCGTAATTATAGCAAGCCCAAAAAAACTGTTTGCAGCAATGGTAGCACAAGCAGTAGCAACTAGCAAGTAACCAAAGGTACCTGCACTGCCTGCTACTACTGACTGTTTCTCGCTCTCTTTTTCAGAAAGAGAGTGAGAACCATTCAGTAGCCATCCTGTTATTAACGTCGCGTACGTGACTGCAGACATGACAGTCTGACCCCCTTCCACTTTGATGTGCGGTTAACCGTAAAGACTTCTGGGCATCACACTGATGCAGTACTCCCCATAATATGGACTGCCTTTACAGCAGTCTGAGACAGTCTAGATTTACAGGGAAAAAAAAAACGGACTCGCTGAGCAATGAGAATGTGCAGTTCGAGTTCCAAGACTTTGCTGCGAGTCAGTCAGACTCATTTACAGCACTTGAGCACTAGTCAGCCAGTTTAATTAAATATTTTATTTTACAAAAATAAATGTTCTTTTCTTTCCTTCACACAGCTGGGGGGGCTGCAGTCCTGCAGTCCGATGCCATGAGCCGCCACTGCATGGTTTACAGTCATACCTATGCCTTGTAGTTGTGACCACACTGATACATTTGCAGTATTTGCAGGACAGTTCATATTGCCTTGTGTGTCAGCTGTGCAGAGTTTTGACAAATGTCAGCAGTGCACATCACTGTTGCTCATGACAGTCTTGAATAAGAAACTTATTATTTACAAGCAATTACAGAAGTTTCTTAAAATGTGATGTACTCAGGTCCTGGTATATGACTGTGGGTGTTAGACAAGTCTGTAATGCTGACAGCATTGTATACAGCTTGACCTATATTGCAAGATAGTACTGTAGAGCATAGTAGTGTATGTACTAATGTGCCACTTTTCCCTTTTTATCACAGGTGACCAGGGGGCTTGGTCTCTGTCCCCCTCACAACCTGATGTCAGTGTGTCTTCAGACTCTGATGATGATGGTGGCCAGACTGAGACAGAGAGGGGTTGCAGGAGCTGAATCTGTCACAGAGGTTGGCATCCCTCTTCTGCCCTCATTATCACCATGCACAGTCAGTAAGTCTATGCGTACCCAATCCCCTGAGGCCACAGATATTGAACAGTCAGAGGATGGGTACATTGAACAGGAAAGTGTGGGTACTATGGCTGTAGTGAGTGTTGATACCATAGCCAAAGAATTGGCAATGTTCCACACAGGCAGATTGATAGGGGTGCTCGTAGGAGGCCTGCTGTCTGTCCACCACCTGTTGCAGGTGTTCCATCATGTGTCACTTGGCATATGTTTAGGGCTGTCATGGAGGCACAGGCACATTCTGAAAGGATTTCCAGATGAATGCTTAGGGTTATGGATGCAGCACAGTCTAATATCTGTGACAGCCTTCACCACATTACTGATACCCTGATTAGGTGACTGATGAGTAGAAAGACATTGGTCTGAGAGAGATCACAGATTATCTGCCTTGGAATGGTCATTGTCTGTGGTGGAACATCTGGTTGGAGCTGAGCATTTTACCCATGGACATAGTTCAGCAACTACATCAGTTGAGAGTCCACGTGGCTATGCTCACACTCCCATAGTGGCAGTACATCTAGCGCCTCAGAGGTGAGTGTGTTGTCATACCAAGACATGGCAGGCCATGGGCTCATGGTCCTAGGCATTCCTGTGGAGGACATGGTTCCAACAGACAGCAGTCACCCTCAGGTAGCACCGTTTCTGACCTTGGGCATGGAGGTGACAATGTAAATCCTGACAGAGGCAGTTCCCATGTTTGCGGGGTGGAGATGGTGAACTCACAGCTCTGCCATGCATGGTTCATTGCCCAACATAAAGTTACATATGGCTAGCACTGAACTTGGCTGTGTTCATGTAGACACTCACATACCACTGTCATAATCAGGTCACCTGCAGACACACACAGCACATTCCATGGTCCATCTTGCCTGCTTTCCTTCCTGACTCACACAAACACTTGCCAACCTATTGGGTCAGCCTTGGCCTCCTGCACCACCACACAACACCCTGTGTAAGTGATGATACCTGTGTCACATCCTTGTCATCCTTGTCATCGATGCAGGGAATTGAAGCTATGTGTCTGATGCACAGGGTGACTATCTAAATTGCTATGCAGTCTTTTAATCCACTGTTGCTTTTCACATGCTACTTGTACTGGTCACTGACAAACGTTGTTGTACTGAGTACACCACATTGTGATGTGTAGATTAAGTTGGATGATGTTGTAATGGCTGCATACTTACAAAAAGAATGGTGTGTCATAGAACTGTTTATGTTTCAACTTCTGGGTTTTTGGGACACACCTATGGCTACAGTGCTACAATAAACTTGTAATCATCAGAGCACAGGAAGGAATGTCAGGACAGAATCAAAATGTCTTCACAAAGGTAAAGCAGTAGAAGTGCGTGGCTCCATAGCTTCATGTGTGTTTCACAGGCTAACAGAGACAATGGTGTCATGCAGCCTACTTCTGACTCCATAATCTCTGACATGATGTGGTTTCCTTGATAAGTGTTATCAGAGTTCTGGGAGCTGACACATCTGCAAGCTGTGGCATAGGAGATGCATAATTTACAACCCTGTGTCCGCTGCAGACATTTGTACTCATCCAGTTATGAATACCTTGTCCTGCATCCTATTGTGTTACTTACACATGATGTGCATTATAGCAGAAGTATGGTTCACATGGATGGGGAGCCTTTTACATGTAGTGTGTAGTGTCATGGTTACAAACCTGTCTCCCCAGCATAGCCTATTTATACCACAGTCAAGGTGCAGCTGTGTACAACAGGTACAGCCCATACTAGTCTTTTCTTGGATGTGCATGTGATACACAGCTGACAGCTCCCTATATGACAACCATATACCTCCCCTCCAAAGCATGTAGTAGGCAGAATACACAATTTCAGCCTTGACACATTCTGCATTGGACATGTTATGTACACTGTGTCTTGGGTTACTGTGGGACCTCTGTAGCTGTTACAGGTGTCAGATATACTTGTGTACTTACACACCACAGGTGCCATTGCACTCAATGACAGGTGTGATGAGTGCCACATGCAGTGTTACAATGACATTCTGGATTTACATGCCATATCTTTATCTATAGATTGTACAACAGCGTATGAAGTCCCACATCTTACTGACCAGTGAAAGTCAAAGGCTACATCTCTCTCTCTCTTTCCATAAGTCCTTGCCTATTGGGTCAACTGTTGGAGGTGAGCAGATAATACAGTATTGTCAAGGGGGTGGCTGACTGCCAAACGCATATTATTCCTCATACCTTGACATGTAGTATTTGTCAATGGCTCTGATAGCAAATGAATGTGTGTGTCAGCCCATCCTGGGTAACTGTTGGTTCTGTGTGCAAAACAATGGCAGTCTCTTATTTGCAATTATCTGCAAATGTAGCCAGTCTGAGGTCAGTGACAGTGACTGCAGAGAGGGGAATGGCTAGGAGCGTTAGTCCTAGGAATGTTGTGTGTGGGTAGTCCACTGGTGACTGGGGTCATTGTAGTGCTGGTCTACAAAAACCTGTCTTCCTGGATAATGACTGTCAGACACTTAGCTATCCAATGGCTGACATGCAGGTTTTAAAACACATTCACGGTGTGTCCACAATGCCTGATGGCCTAATTTTGACTAATGCGTTTTCAGGCCATGGTAGGTGGGGTGAGTCATTTCCCCTTCAAACATTGCAGTCTGTATCACTGAATTTAGTACAAAGCTTAGGGTATGCATGATCTGACCTTGAACAACACAAACTGTGCTTGGGCCAGTGTCTGCAGGTGTACTACATTGTTAGTGATCATTTCCATAAGTGTTTTCATGGCTGTAAATGTGACACTACTGAGACATCTGGGGACACCAATTGTCACTGTATGCTACTTGGCCTGTGTGAAACTATGTATTGACTTTAATTCCAGCATGGTTTCCAAGAAGGTAGTCTACCAACATGTCTGTGTCTGTAGAGACCATAGGCAAGCAGTGGGGGGAGGCAAATTCATATACACACCCTGGGAAAGGTAAGGAGGTACTGTTCACATAGTTATCCTGCAGCTGCACACCACCACTCAAGCAGTGTGCACTGTGCTGACACCATTAACTTGTGAGGAAGGCTGACAAGAGGGGCATCCCCTGAATTAGTGGTGCCTGGCTACTACAACTGCTGGTCTCAGCACAACCACTCTCTCCTGAGACACCATGCCCCTACACCTCATCGCCAAAAGCAAAACGTCAGTACCAAACTCCACATAAGGTGCAGGCCACAGTCTGTTCATCCACATAGTTGTCCCACTTCATGCAAGGCTCTGTAGCCTTGTCAAAGAAATATGAAGTCAAACAGACAGTTTATTAGCAGCATCCAAAAAAACACACCAAAAACATACGTTAACCCAGGTTTCGTCCTCAATTCAAGGACTTCTTCAGAACAATGAATAAAATCCAGTACACATTTAAATAACCAACTCTTGCATCACTAAGCTGGTTATTTAAATGTGTACTGGGTAAACGTGTGTTTTTGGTGTGTTTTTTTGGATGCTGCTAATAAACTGTCTGGTTGATGTCATATTTCCTTGACAGTTTTTGATTGTCTTTTGGTTACAAGTTCGGAGCTCTGTAGCCTTGACATACCTTTACCAGGTAGATACCTTGAGTAGCAATCAGGACAATCATTACAGTGTGGCATATATTATACCTAGTATTCCAGGGCTCTTGGGTTTCAGTAGGGTAATGTGCAGATAGTGAGTTGGAGCACAGCTGCAGTGTAACACTGTGACGTACAATGTCCGGTGACATACATGTGCAAGGTTGCTCAGGAAAGCAGCACAGTAGCAGTGATGCCCATCTGGTCAGAATGTAACAACAGTTCATGCAGCCTGACCATCATCAGCTTCATGGTGCATGTCTGCATGCCATGGATCTGAGGCATATTGCAGAGGGTTGGGCACCTTTGGCCAAAGTGTGTGTACCCACACTTGTCCTATGTATATCAGACTTTAAATTTATGTAACTGGAAGAGATGTCTGTGTTCCCACATCATATCACACAACATCCAGTGTGCTGTCTGGTAGCCTGACAGGCAGTGCAGACTAGCAAGGCCAGAGTAATGACCACAGAGTTGAGCAAGTTCTCTATGCATGCACGGACATCCACATCTTCACTGCAAGGTGTGCCACCTGTGCAATTGCATAAAATTGGCTGTAGCTGACAGAAGGACAAGAAGCACCTCATGGCACAGCGAACTGTGAGCAGTCATACAATCTCCCAGTTATGTCGCTCTCCCACAAGAGGGTCTTCATGAACATATGCCTGTTCGCATACTCATGGCCATAACCCCATGCAAATGTGTATGTAGTATCATTTCTATCAGTAACAGCAATGTTCCTGGTACATCACACTTCATTACCCACACCTGATGTACATACGTGGGGTGATATACATGGGCACACAGGCCTGGCCACACAGGTTTACACCTACTTTACCATAGATCAACATATCTCCACAGGGGTAAGACGGGTAGTATATCATGCTCATGACATTATTGAGGGCACTGTCACTTGATAATGCTGTGTTTATAACCTCCATGTGCTCTTCCTTCAGCATGCCAATATTTCATTGCAATGGCCATTTTCTCATGTACCTTTGCAAGCACCACCAGCAATTGGACACAACACACACTTTCCTTACAAGGAAACTTCAAGTCCCCAGTATTTGAGCTACAGGGATCGTGTGCAATTACTGTCATTGTACCTTGTGTCATATAGACCACTCAGATGTGATGTCTGCCTTGTGTACGGGGCACTGTATGACCCTGCTGTATTGGACATGCTGCAACTCTGTGAGTGGACTGGTATGTGTATTACCCACTGTAAGGGCATAGGATCATAGGAAGTTACTAGACTTTTGGCCCTGAGGCCCTTACAAGCCTGGCCAAGAATTTAGCCTGTGTTTTGACACATTAACACCTGATGCCCCTGTCCAGCAGGGATACAGGTGGAATCCAAGGGGTGTATTTTCTGTTCCCCATCCAGTTATCCAGGTTGAACTTACAGTGGGTTAATGAGGTATTGAGTTTTACATTGAGAGGGAGTCTATTCCACAGAAGGGGGAGTCTCTGGGACACAAATTTGTCATGCTAATACGTCCTATTGATGTCACAGGCCAGATTGAGGTTGAGCATGTGGGATACTCAAGTGGAGCTTGACTTCCATATATGCAGCAGTCCCATCAAGTCGGGGTCTCAGATTGCTGTGTATGCCAGACAAAGGCCACCTCTGAGGAGTCTGCATGAGACTGGGTAGAGGGACAGGGCTTTTAGCCTATCTCTATTGATTACATATTTAAAGCCCTAGATTATCCTGGTGAGAACCTCTGTGGTCTCTCCAGCTGCTGCATGTGCTTTGTGGAGTATATGCCGAAAGGGGCACTGTACTCTATAATGGGGCTTATAAGGGAAGAATACTGGGATGTTATGACCTCCTTGTTCTTGGATGACATACCCTTCCTAATGAGATGGGCCATGTAGAAAACTTTCTGTGCAATGTAGCCAATATGATGGTCAAAAGTTTGCTATCAACCAGGGTGTCCATGTCCCTCACAACTGATTGGGTGCTTAGGTCCTTGTTATTATTGTGATAATTTATGGGGATATCACTCTCCCCAAAGGAGATGTTAAGGCATGTTTTAGCATTCAGTCTGAGGCCATATTTCTGGAACCATGCATTTATTTGGGTGAGACCTTCTTGGAGGATGTCCACATCACTAGGAGAATTGATGACAGTAACCAGCTTGCGGTCATCTGAAAACTTGGTGAGCCATAGCCCACTGGTTTTGACCTGCTCCTCAGTGAACTATATCCAAAACAACATAGGCCCCAGGACCAATCCCTGGTGTACACCACTTGTTATGGGTCTACTGCTTGAGGTGGCTTTCCCTGTTTTGAGTAGGTGGGATCTATCAGTGAGCCAGTTTGCCACCATATGGTAACATACAGAGTGATGCCTAGTTGAGAGAGTTCATCTATTCTACCTGAGTGAGAAATAGTATCAAAGGCTTTAGCCAGGTCAGGGTAGGCAGAGTGCACCATCTTCCCCTTGTCCATGGCTTTGGAGACTGTCTCAAAGAAGTCGACCAAATTTAACAGGCATGACCTCCCCTGATGAAACCAAACTGTCTGGGATCGAGTGTTTGGAGGTTGCCAATGTCCTTGTTAATAAGCTCCATGATACTCCATTCCATAACCTTGCAGATCAGGCTACTTAGGCTAATGAGTCTATAATTTGCTGCATGAGTGGATGCTCCACCTTTGTGCAAAGGGATGACAGTGGCTGTCCTCCACTCAGCTGGGACAAAGCCAGTACTCAGGCTTTGGTTGCATAAGGAGCCTAAAGGTGCTGCAATTCCCAGCATGTGTTCATGTAGGCTGCAGCCTGGGATGTTATTGGGTCCCATTACCTGGTATATGATGTTAATAATACATGCTGGTGGGGGAGATATGTGTATCACACTGTCACAAACTGTTGAAACAGACCCCCACCTAATGGGAAACAGTTCACCTTAGTGGCCCTCTGCAGATGCAGTCTGTATGATTGCATGGATGACTGTCAAGTCACCACAGGGTTTCTGCATATGTCCCTTGTGGACAGGGGCAATATGTACTGATTGTATACATAAGGGTTAGAATGTGACTAGAATTTTATGCCACCTATGTCCATTAGGCTACTACTTTCCAATGGTCTTATGATCCCATACATTGAAATAGAATGCTGTAATATCTGTGTAAGAATTGATTAAGACTATAGTGTACTGGAATTAACTGGAAACAACTGAAATGAGATTGAAACAAAAGTCTTTATCTGTTAATTACCCAAACACATGCTAAACAGGTGCCAGTCTCTCCTTTATGGGCCAAGTCTTGTGTACTTTTTAGAATGAATTTTTCAAACACTGTAGTTCATTTAATAAGTCTTTATTGGATGTCTACAATATCAGAATACTGTCTTCATTAACACTACTAATAAACAATAACAGACTGTAGAAATGCTGGAATGCTAGTTAGTAATAACAGTGCTGCTAAATATATCCAAAGTTTCTGCACGTCTTCTTATTGTCCTAAATAATGTAAATTGAAACAGTCTTTATTTGACCTGTCTTATGTACTCAGGCTCAAGTGCTTGTATTGTAGCTTAATCTTCTCTGTAATGTCAGTTTGAACAAACTAACTGACTTCCCTAACTGTATCTGAAGTATATTTTAATAATAACAAAACCCTGTAATGCTTTACACGCCTTCTTAGCCTTGTTTCTCAGGCCTTGTCTTGCATGTGCTTTATTTAACATTCCATTAAGGAACATTCTGTAGCTGGAAAGATTGTATCTTTCCCTTGAGGAAAGAATGTTCTGTATTTTTCTGCACATTTTATGCTTATCTTTCTTTTCTAATAAACTTTCTTTCTCTGAAACTGAATGCATACATGCCTGACTCCATATTTCAGGCCTTATTCTACCTAAATGTACTATAGTGAATTTACTAAGAATAACTGTCTTTTCTAAAATGTCTGACACTACATATTTTACCTTTTAGTCTGCATAATGCCTAATAACTACTTTAAAAGTCTACAGGGACCTACTTTTGAAGTTACCTTACATCTGTATTGCTAACTAATGTATATAGCTTTATGCTACCAGACTCATAATCTGAAAATACATTTTCTTTATTTGGTGAATAAACATTCAATTTTAATTTTAACCACTAGGCTTGAAGTCTGTTAACTTTATGATTTAATTTCCATATTACCTAGAGTCATAGTCTTTAGAGTTGTAAGTCTAAGTTCTTATCTATGAGTGATATATTTAAAACCTGTATATTATTCTGAAAATGAGTGTACACATCCTTAACCTGTTTTTGTGAATTTTTAAGTTAGACAGAGTATGAACTGTTAACCCTGCCTATTTTTCTTTTACATCTCTTTATGCTGTAATGGTAAAAATCACACTATTTGTCACCTATGTTTTTTGACCTTGTGAACTGGTGTCTTAGTATACCATGATGTTTCTTTTCAAAGGAAATGAAACCATTTTCTGTTGTTTATAGATATAAATCTTTAAACATTGTACTGTTTTTATTGTATAGCCTATCAAGGATGATGGCTATTTTCTGAAAACTAATTGAAATAAGCACTAAAGAGATAACTCTATAACTGATATTGAAACATAATTATCATATACTGTATTAACTTATGTCTATAAATGTTCATTTAAATTTGCTCTATAATGCTACTTACCTTTTTTAAATTTTCTGTGCTGTAATAGATGTCTCCTAAATTTGTGTCTGAAATATTTTATGAATATTTATGAGCTATAATAGTTTACTAAAACCTATACTTTCTGTATTTCAGATCTATACCTTTGCATTTTCTTTTAATGTCCTTTTACATTTCTGACTAATGTACAATAATTATGTAAAATACCCTGTAATCTTTAACCGTGCACTGCAATTTGTAAACTAATTAATAAATTAAGCCTGCCCTGTTATGTATTGAGTGCATTGAATAACTATTACTACCTATTCTTTAGATAACTTATTTTAATAATTTACTAAAATGTATGCTTTCTGTATTTCAGGTCTATACCTTTACATTTTCTGTTAGTGTCTTTTTTAACTTTCTGACTAATGTACAATAATTATGTAAAGCATACTGTTATCTGTAAATTAATTAACAAATTAAGCCTGCCATGTTATACCTTGAGTATACAAAATGACTATCACTACCTATTATTTAGATAACTTATCTTAATAAGCCTGTAATAAATAATTCTGTCATGTTACCCTTAACTAATGACTAAGTAATGTAAGTCTGTTACTTTACTCTTAAAACTAATAATTGAATGTGAAGTAACTGAGTATTATTTTTATATTCTGAGATTTGACTGACATGTACTATACTGAACACATAACTGAGTATGAATGTTATATTCTGAATCTTGACCGAAATGTGATACATATTTATATTGAACATTTAAAATAGCTGTGTATATTCTTCACTAAATATTTTTTATTTCAAATAAGATGTCTTAAACATTACATGAAATAAAGATAAATAACATATTTACAATTCTAAAACATTACTAACTTCAAACCATTATATAACTATTTACATTGGTGTCTATGCAAATAACATTGAAATTCTATATTATATAAAGTTAGAAACATAAGATGATATATCTTCTTTGATCTTTTCAAGTATTTCCAGTACTTTCATCAAAGAGTAATAAAAGAAGTAGATCTTTTAGTTCTTTTCTTCACTGTTAATATTTCCATGTGAGCAACTGTTGTTGTTAAAGTCTCAAATTCCTTGAACGTAGGCGAAGCCTCATTTTTCCAGTGTATAGTTATGATTTAACGTGAAATTGCCAATAGTGACCATAGGATTTTAGTGTCTTTTTTTGGTACACAGTTTGGAATAGGAGAGGTGAATAAAATTAAAGACTTTGTTAATTGAAAATTATCATTATAAACAGTCTGAAAAAAATAGTTAATGGATTTCCAGTACATATTGAGACATATACATTCATAAAAAACATGCTGCCAATTTGCTTTTAATGGGGTCACCATTGATGAACACTTAAAATTCAATACCCACATCCAACTTAACATCAAGAAAACCCACATAAAGCTTGGCCTCCTATACAGAAACAAACAGTTCCTCTCCCCCTCTACTAGACATACCTTGGCCACTACCTATCTCCTCTCATCTCTTTTATATGGTGCTCCTCTATTTACAAATCTATCTTCCACCCTAACCTCCAAACTGGAAGTATGCTACAATAAAATCTCCAAATTCGCCAGCAAGGCAACTTCCCTCTCCCATCACTGCACCTCTCTTCAAACTTTAAATTGGCTTGAACTCCCTAATCAACTAGACTACCTCCAAATTGTCTTAGCCTACAAACTAATATTTCAACCTAACAGCTGCCCCGCACTATCAAATATTCCTCAACCTTATACCCCCCCCCAGACCCCTCAGATCTTCTCACCAAAACCTTATATCCATCCACAAACCAAAGCGCCCAGCTGGTCAGCTTCTAATCTCCTTTACCCTAGCTAAAAAATGGAATGCCCTGCCCTCTACTTTGAGGACCTGTGACAACCTACACTCCTTCAAAACACAACAACACTGCCACCTGCACACTCAAAGAAAATGTAACTGTACTCTTCATTCTATACCTCCCAAGCTCCCCTCCTCCTTCTCTCCTGGCTAAACTTTTTACTTCTCTAATTTGCCTCTTAGTCATACATTTGTTAATGTAACTAACATCCCCTCTTCTAATCCTTATGTTCTATGCCTGTCATCCTCCTGGACAATTCTTCTTAACATCTTAGTTGCTTAATTTTAAATTATTTCATACTGTATACCAACTGTTTTTGTAGATTTTCCACCTATATTGATTGTAATAATTGTTCTTTGTATTTTACTAGTATTTTCATTATGTGATTTAACATTGTACTGTGGAGCTTTTCTCCCCGGGCCTCCACTGAAAACGGGCTCTTGAGCCCAGTGGACCTCCCCAGTCACCAAACTGAAATAAATAAATATAAATAAATAATCTTGGTATGGCATCTCCAACATTGATCTTCAATAGAATACATTTTGGCTAACCTATGTGGTGTATAGAAACTTCTGTGTAGATATCTCCAAGTGAATAATTGCCAGTATTTTGATAATGTAGAAAATTTGGAAGATTTTAGAATATTACTTTTTTCTTCTTCATTTGGAGGATGGTTGTTTATTAAAGTATAATAATCCCAGTATGATTTTTCATGATTATTTTTTTTTATCAATTTTATAGATATTAGACAAATAACCTGTACCCTGATATTCTGTTTTGTGATAAGAATAAGGTATTCAATGAGTTTTGGAGCTTCATGTCTAACTGGAGGTTGCATTTGTTCTATTTTATTTATAAGAAAATGCCTTAGATTTTGTAAAAACAACCAATTGTCTTTATTTATATTATAATTATAAATTATCTGTTCCTTTGTTAGAATTTTCCCTTTCTCTATAAGTTGATGCCAAAAGAGTAATGTTTCTTCTTTAAGTATATTTATTTTAGATATTTAGAATGTATCTAGAATATTTGGTGTAAAAGCTATAGGGAAAATAAGAAAAATCCAAGAATGAATATTTGGTATTTTGTTTATATATGTTTTGAACACTGAAAGTGTAGAGCTTATATAGTTTGATGGCAATTTATTAATATTATTCCTTTTCCCTAAAAAATAATCTTTTAATATCCATATAAGGGGTGATGGTATTACTGTTAAGTTGTCTTGTATGTACTTATAATTGATTTCTGTGTAAATCTGCTCATGGGCTTGTTTCCATATAGGTGTGTATGAATTATTTAACCATAGTGTTATGTTTTTAATAACAGATGAGGTAATATATAAATCAATATCCGGTAAATTAATTCCACCGTCTTCCCAATCTGGCAAATGTTTATTTAAGGCTATACGTGGTTTATTTGGAAACCATAGAAAATTTAAAATTAGTTTATTGTATCTTTGAATAATATATTTGGGAGGTGGCAATAAAAAATGTTGCATTAAGTATAATATTTTGGGAAATATGATTATTTTAATAAGATATAATCTGTCTGCTGTTAAAAAGATATATTTATTCCGGTAACCAATTGTTTGTTCTATTTTGTCTAGTATTTTATTATAGTTAAATATTAGAGAATCTGTTAATTCACTGAGTAGATTTATTCCCAGCTATAATAATTTACTTTCTGTTACTATATATTTGAAAAATCTTTTGTTTATATTATTTTTTTTTTACAATTACAGGGCATAATTTTAGTTTTGTTTTCATTAAATTTTAAGCCTGAAATATTTTGAAATTTATTCATGGAGTTAAATAGAGCATTCAAAGACTCATTTGCATCTGAGAGAGTTAATAGTATGTCATCAGCAAAGAGTTGGATTTTAAGGTTTAACATTTTATTAATACAAATGCCCTTTATGTTATTGTTTGATCTGATTTGATTTGCAAAGGGTTCTATAAGTAATGCAAATAACAATGGTGATAAAGGGCAACCTTGTTTAGTTCCCTTTTTGATTGTTATAGGGCCTGATCTATATGATCCCAGTTTAACATATGCAGTAGATTTTTCATATAGTATTTAGATAAGATTATTAAAATTAGAAAGAAAGTTATATTCTTTTAAAACTAGTGAAAGAAAGTTCCAGTTAACCGAATCAAAAGCTTTATTAATATCTAATGAGATTACATTTAAATCTAGGATTTTGTGTTTGCTATAATCTATTAATGTTAGTATTCTTTTAATATTATCTGAAGTATTTCTTCCTTTAATAAAACCTGTTTGATCTTTGTGAATTAAGAAAGGAAGAAGCTGATCCTATCTGCATATATAGCCATAAACATCTTATAGTCTATATTGAGTAATGATATTGGCCTATATGAGGAACACTGCTTCTCATCTTTATCTGGATTGATAATTGGGGATATCAATGAATATTTCCAAGAGAGTGGTATATTCAAATCTTTATTGGCTATATCATATACTTTTAATAATAAGGATATGGCTTGATTGGGTATTAATTTATACATTTCTGGTAGCATATTGTCTGGGACAGGTGCTTTATTTGTCTTGAGCTTTTTAATTTGTGATTTTAATTCTGTCATATTGATTGGTTTGCTTATAATGTCTATTTGTTCTTGTGTTAATTTAATATGAATATTGTATTCTAAGTATTTTTTATATCCTTAGTAGGTGTATCTTGAGTATTTATGGAATTATCAATGTTAAATTGGAGTCTGAATGCTTCTAAAATATCATTTAGTTCCGTAACTCGTTTGTTAGTCTTAGGAATAAATATTTCTTTTATTTGCTTAGATTTAGTTATTTTTTTTTGTTCTATTAGTTAGGTATCTCAGGTGTGCTGAATTAGTAGAGTATGAGTTTATTTTTATCTTTTCTAAGTTAATCATAATCTTATGATGTAGCAATTCTGTATACTTCTTATTGATTCATGTAAGTTCTTGAACTTGAGTAGCATTACCCTTTTGTATTTCCAGTTTCAATTTATCTGCTTTGTTTTGTAAGTCTAGCATATCTTTATTCCATAACTTCCTTTTATTTATGTACCAGGATAATATCTTCCCATATGTAACTGCTTTTAATGAATCCCAGACATATATTTCTGAAATATCTTCTGTGTAATTTATTTCTAGAAAGTTTTTGATTGTTTCTTCATAAAATTATTTGAAATCTGTCAATTGTGTGATATAGGAAGGTATCCTAGTAATGGGATTTGAATAAAATGGTGTAAGCTCTATCTCAAAGACTATGGCATTATGATCAGATAAGGGACAATTTATAATTTTGACTTTGTCAGTTTTTGTTATTAGGTCATTGGCAACATATATTCTATCAATTCTAGAATTAGTTTTATATCTATGAGAATAAAATGTGAAGATTAGTGAGTCTGGTTCTGCAAATTCATTTATATCTTTTAAATACAATGTATCTATAAATTTTGATAGTGCTTTAGAGATAGGTTGTTTTCTTCTTTTGGATTTAGAATCTGTATCTTTTTCATTCATTATACAGTTGAAGTCTCCTGCCAATATCAGGCTACCCTTAGTTAAATGAATTATCTCTTCAAAATGCTGTTTAACTGTTTTTAATCCTAGTCCTGGGATCCAATATAGATTTACTAACGTATAGATTCTCTTATTTAACTCTACTGAAACTAGACAAAACATACCTGATGTATAGCTACTCCTCTTTTTTGTTTTGTATTGAGAGTTTATTAGTACTGTGTAATTATTAATATTTAAGTTGTTTATATCTTTATCTAATAAGTGTGTATCTTGTAAAAAGACTATTTGTGGTTTATGTACGTTTATGTACTTGAATAGGCTTCTCCTTTTATTACTATTATTTAGACCATTAAGATTTATGGATAAACATTTCATTTCCTAGTTTTGAGTTTGTTTTATGCGTGAGTTTATGTAAATATTGTTTATTCTTAGTTCCATCTTGGATACAGAATTGAAAAAGTTGTTCTTGTATGAGTTTTGCATGTTTCTGAGTGACGCCAAAGTGATAGAATAATAATAAAAAAAAACAAAGAACTTCCAAACTTGTAATTCTTAACCTTAAAAACCATTCCCTATCACCATGAGGTAATATACCTCTTTGTTTGGTTAGTGAATCTAACCAAACAAACTTTCTACCCTCACAAATAATATTTGGATCAGTTTCTCTTATCCTCTTAATTTTTAAATAAAGATAATTGAATAATATATTAAGATAATATAATCAGCTAAAATATATACATATATTCTTTACTCATCTTATTGTAATTCAATAATACTTATTTCTAATCAGGTTTCAAAAAGGTACAAATATTTAGATTAAGGTAGTATCATTTCAAAATAATTTAGGGTATTAATAAACATCATGTTAAAATCTATAACTGTATATTTCATAAATCTGCTGAAAACTATTTACTGACATTACTGCATAATACAATACCATTGTTGTGCAATTGTTTTAGACTACTCAAGTCCGAAACCAGTGTTTAAATTAGTATTAGCAAAGTCATATTGGAATAAAAACATGAATAGTTCTGAAACCACATCATATTTCATGTTTAACATAAACTGAAATGCAATACAATGTACAAGTATATTAATATTTCTTTAGTAGACATTAAATATATTCCTCTGATTGCATTTTTCAGCTTTTCAAAGACAATTCCCATGGCTGGAGACAACAAGATCAAAATTTATACATCTCCCTTATCCAAGAGACCACTTATAATGCTGTTACTTGATTGAGTGTTTTGTTGTTAACACTTCTATCAACTTTCAGAGGGACTTTGTATAATCAAAACTGACACAGTACAGAGGTAAAACTACAGTGCACTTGACCACATTTTTAAAGCAAACATCTATCCATATCACATATTAACTCTTACAGCTTAGACTGACACTTAACCAGTGAGTTTATCTGCTGACAATAAGTGCTGGAGATATAATTTTGACCTACTTAACACCAGTAATTTAATCTTATGACTGAATAAAAGTTTAGCATTAAACATCCGGGGCTTTTCATTATAGTATTTAAAAAGTATACTGGAGAACATATCAAAATAATGGAAGCTGCTAAGATTTAAACTATTATGTATGAAAATGTTACAGGTTAAAATTCCTAACCCATTTTGCAATAAATAGACAACATGTATTTAAACTATGGGGTAACACCTTTATTATGTCAAAAAGGTGTTTAAGAAGCTTGTTTTTCCTCTAACATCAGAGGATAGCTATGGTGATCCATGCACTGCAAGAGTATTATATATCCTGGTAATTGCTTTATGACTGTATATAGAAATATTTAATTCAAATAATTAACTGGCATTAAAACAATATTTCTCAGAAAAGTTGTTTTATAGTTAATGACTAGATAGAATGCATCATTGTGAGGATACATTTATCAAATGTCAAGTGCTTTAGCTATAATATAAGTGTCCCCTCAAATTAATCCCGAATGAATTTACTGCTTACTAAACTTGCAGACTAATATTGGCGTCTTTTCATGTAGTCATATTGGAACATGAAAATACAGGTCTGCTGATTAGGAACAATCAGGCTCTCAACTGCTAGACAATACATTTGTCTGCAGAAAGGTTTAAGAATTACGGTTGCATTGTCAAGCATTTTTGTTTACACTAACAGTAACATGATATACCCGCATACACTAGTATTGTGTCATTCTTGATAATGTAAAAAGCCAGGTAATATTATAAGAAGGGTGAAGCCACAGCCAGGTAATATAATAAGAAGAGTACAGCCGCAGTCATTATTCAGATGAGCAAATGGGAACAGCATGAGCCATCTAAGGATGGATAGCTCATTGAGTACCTGCCACAATGTATGTTCATAATGCATGGTAACTTAGTAATAAATTAGGGTGTGGGCTAAGCCTCTCCCTCTTCTACTCAAATTAGATTTAATACAATATGTGTGTAGAACACAGATGCTTCGACAAAGTTCAAAGCTATATGCGATATAAATATTGTACAATTGACACATTGGGTTAAATCCACTGTTGTTATGTAACTTATTATAGTTGTTTATATAATTATTGCTTTTACTTTCTCTATCTAGTATATTATACTGTTATTTAAATGTTTGATTTGCTAAATGTACATTTAACCTTCTTGTTGCATCCCATTTGTCCACTTGAGGGCATATTTTGGTAGCAGGACATTAGTAGTATTTTGTAGGAGCACCAGTGTGGGAAATGGCAATTTTCCTTAAAATAAACCTGTCAGTTGCTTGACATTTACTAGTTTCTTTAGAGAATTTGTAAAATAGCAGTGATTTTATTTGCTGATGATTAATTTCTGCTCTTTAAACTCTGCTGTATAAAACATAGTAAGGGATAGCTAAAATGTCTGGAAATCTAAACTGACAGAAAGACAAGCAGATATATGTCCTTATCTATCAAGGTGCTAGAAGACATCAGTAGCCATAAGTTGAAAGTGCTTCAAAAAATATATATCTGTGTATATTTATATGAACCTCTTATATTATTTAAGTTTCCTTAGAAGGAATTTAGGTTTCTGTATCTTTAAATGTGAACCTAGCTTATTTCCTGACTAGACGTCAATTAGAAAGAGTCAGGGGATGGTGTACACAAGTAAATGCGACAAGCAATAAATAACTCAAGTTTCTAGTGATGTTTGTGGCTGTTAAATTGTCTCGAGAACCACGCGGAAAAAGGTATGCATTTTTTCTTTTTTCTTTTCCCTTCTCTTACTTGGTGACAAACTCATGTAGTGTGCACGCGAGCACTCTAGTTTGTGGAGTAGTGTTCACAACTATCAAACTTTGCATTTTAAACATGCTATGCCTTATTTCTCTACAAAAGAAAAGACAACAGGATATCTAAGCTAGTCACAAGCATCTTTCAACTCCGGATGTCCGGAGCCACAACACACCTGACTTATAGCCTCAAAATATCACTTAAAACATATTTTTTCACTGGACTATATCAGTATGTGCATATGGGTCAAAGGCAGAACATCTTTTAAGATTATTTAAAGTAGTCTTATGATACATCCTAACTGAAATACTTAATTTCAAAAGCAACACATTTCCACCCAGCATTAGCGTTTATCCAAACAGGGACACTTTTAACTTATAAAAAGTAATGTTGTCAGGGATGTAACTGATAATAAGTTATATAGCAGCCATTACTATACCTATTAAGCAATATAACCATATACTGGTTAAAGTATTATAAGTTAATGAAGATTTTATAAAAAGAAGAGAAAAAATAAAAACAACAAAACACAGAGAGAAAATAAATAAATAAATATTTGGGAACATTATTATGCATTGATTACTCTGATATGAAAATAATAGATGGACAATAATGAAAAATGGAGTAATGTTTAAATTATGCTTAGTATATTGATGTGATTTGAGATAAATGTATTTACATTTATGCTAATTTTGACATTTAAAGTATAATTGAAAACAGTACCTGTTTCGGTGTAACTTGAAGACAGTAAGAACTTTTCTTTTGTTGTTAGTATTATTATTTAGATTTTTACAGAATATAACATATGTAAGATTATTTGTCCTTTAGTTTTTTTTTTCTTTTGTTTGCTCAACAGTTTTCCAATTATTTACTTCAGCATTTCTTTTTGGTGTACTTATTGTCCAGTCCATAGATTCTTCATGTGTTAGGATGTTGTTGTTTGTAATGTATTTTATTGCTGAATCTACTGTTTCAAAGATTTTTATTCCATTTGGTAGAAAAACTTTCAGTCTTGCTGGGAATAAAAGATGGACTTTCAGTTGCTTTTTCTTCAAGGTTTTTATTATTGGTAGAAATTATTTTCTTTTTGAAACAACCTTTGTAGAATAATCATTGTCAAATCTTATTAATGAATCATTGTATTTGATGGGAGAATTTGCCCAAGCATTTCTTAATATAAGATCTTTATCTTGTGTAGAAAAAAGTCTCACAATTATAGATCTCGGCTTGATCTTACCCGGAGAAGAAGCATTTCCAGAAGCTGCTAGTGATCTATGTGCCCGTTCTATACCATATGAAAGAGCTTCAGGTATTTTTGTTACATCTGGTATCCAGGTGGTAAGAAAGTTTATCATATTGTCCCCTTCAGATTTTTCTGGTAGACCATATATTCTAATATTATTTCTTCTTGTTCGATTTTCCATATCATCAAGCTTTTCTAGTAAATATGTGTTCTGTTGAAGTAAGAATTCAGTTTGTTGTTCTTCTATTTGGACTCTAGTGTCAATGTCACTTAATGACTGTTCAATAAGTGATATCTGTCCTTTCTGCTGTGTAAACATTTCTTGACGCTGTTCCAGTTGTTGTGAGCACTTTTCTTTAAAAGTATCTATTTTATTGTCCATTTTGTCGATTTTTATTGTAAGTTCCTGTATATTTGTAATGAGAGACTGCAGGTCTTTTTTGAGAGAAGAGTCTTGTGATGTATTCCTTAGATGACTCATGCTGTAAAGCTGATATTGGTGCTGATTTTCCAGTAATTAATTTGACAGGAATTATTCAAGTTATGACAATAACATTTTTCTTATAGATGCTCAGAGTTATTAGAAATAAGTTAGTAATAAAAATTTCTTCAAATTAGATATTATTTTGTAAAATTCCTGTCAGGAATTGTATTGAGGTAAGAGAGCTGAAATGAAGTGCAGCTATCAGTTCAGCATCCTAGTCATGCCCCTCCCCTGTGTATATTCCTGAAACTAACTGAACTAATACATAAGCATATCTTTTGCCAGTGTTAACTGAACACAAATAAAAGCATAACTGAAAATCGATACATGTTATATTCTGAAAACCAGTCTATTAGTACCTTTTTCTGTCAGTATTGTCTGAAAATAGATAAACTAAAAACTAGCACTGTTGCTCAATTGTCTGAAAACATGAGAACGTTTTGACGTGTTACCTGAACACAGATAGCAAATAAACTGAAATCTGTTTTCCTGTCAGTATTGTCTAAACATAACCTGAAAATTAGTACTGTTGTACAATTGTTTGAAAACATGAGAACATTTTGAAGGTGTTATCTGAACATGGATAAACTGAAATCTGTTATTGTTATATTCTGGAGACTAAACTATTAATATATTTTTGTCAGTATTGCCTGAACATAGATAAAAACATAAACTGAATCTAGTACTGGTATATAACTGTCTGAAACATACATACCTGCTTTAACATACACTTTAACTTTAAACAAACATTGAAGAAATAACTGAAACACATAGACAGTCATCTTCTGCACCACAGCTCTTGTCAAAGTTTACTGTGCATTGTCCCAATCACTGATGAGATAAAGGAATGCCTGTTTTAATGTTGAAGTGTCCTTTCTATAGTTAGATCTTTTAAACCTCTTTTAATTTCTTGTGCAAGGCTGGGTGGCTAAAGTTCTTGATTGTATTTAATATCAGGTCCTTGAAATAACATTTGCATTTTTAACAATTATAAACTGATAGCATATCTTATTGTGCTGTTTTCTATACTTAGGCTCGAGTGTCTGTATTGGAGCTTAATCCTCTCTGTGATGTCAGGTCAAATTAACTAACTGACTTTCGTAACTGTATCTGAAGTATGTTTTAATAATACCAAACCCTATAATGCTTTACATGCCTTCTTAGCCTTGGTTCTCATGCCTTGTCTTGCATGTGCTTTATTTAACATTCCATTAAGGAACATTCTTTAGCTGGCAAGAGTGTATCTTTCCCCTGAGAAAAGAACATTCTGTATTTCTGATTTGATTTTGTGCACATTTTATACTTATCTTTCCTTTCCAATAAACTGTCTTTCTCTGAAACTGAATATATACATGTCTGACTCCATATTTCAGGCCTTATTCTACCTAAATGTACTATAGTAAATTTACTGAGAATAATTGTCTTTTATAAAATGTCTGACACTACATATTTTAGCTTTTAGTCTGCATAATGCCTAATAACTACTTTAAAATGGAGATCCCTAATCTAACAATCTGCACACGGACACCTGGCTGCAGTGAGAATAGTACTACTTTCAGTTCATATATACAGAATAGTGCACAGCATACACAGTTCAAGTTGGCTGCAATTAGATCAGAACACCTACCTATCTAATGGTACACATTACAGATCACAGTACTTGACATATGAGCCACACCTCAAGTGTGCTATTAGCATCTCTTTAGGTAATGTTATGGTTGATGACATCAGCAGCAGGCCTTGTTCTGGTCAGTAATTTGTAGGCACACGTCACCTACAACAGCCAAAATACTTCAAAACCCCACCTCTGTCTAAGTCAGTGTGGTGATCACATTTATTTTGCAGGGGGATGCACACAAAAACACAGCATGAGGGCCTGAGTGAGAATAGAACTCCTACCTAACTTGTGTTACACACTACAGATGACAGTATTTACAGCACACGTCAAGGCTTAAGTCTGACATTACTATGGAAATTGGTAGTGTTAAGGTACATGACATCAGCAGTCCTTGTGAAAGAGAGGGGTTTGGAGGCTGGCAGCACCTGCAAGGGGCAGTGCAGGCCCATTGAAATATGGGATTTCCATTTGTTATGCAGGGGGATACATACACACACACACACACACACACACACACACACACACACACACACACACACACACACACACCAAGTGCACTGGAGTGAGATAAGAACCCCTACCTACCTACTGTTTCACACTACAGATGACAGTATTTCCAGCTTACACCAGGACTTAAGTCTGACATTAGTATGGAAATTGATAATTTTAAGGTACATGACATCAGCAGGCCCTGTGGAAGAGAGGGGTTTGGAGGCCAGCAGTACCTACAAGGGCCAAAAAGTGCAGGCCCATTGAAATATGGGATTCCCATTTGTTATGCAGGGTGATGTGCACGCGCACACACACACACACACACACACACACACACACACACACACATATACACCAAGTGGACCGTATTGCGATTAGAACCCCCTACCCATCTAGTGTTACACATTACAAATCATAGTATTTACAGCACGCACCACAGCTTAAGTCTAATTTACACATGAGTGCAGGCAAATATTAGTGGAGTACATAAATTATGCTTGTGTTGAACAGCATGTGTGGGCTGCAGAGTGACATTGCTTCTCAACTGTTCCCTGCATCTACTAGCCTTGCAGTCAGATAACTGTTGCTCATCCTAGCTATGTGTCTACAGTAGCCATTTTGCACATATGTGGCTGTTTGCATTTGGATGTGCCCTGTCAATGCGTGTATACACGACATGGTACTTAACACCACCTGCTTACCTGTTGATGTATGTGTTGTAACATTCAGCAGGCACAGGAAGCTGTAGAGAAGTGAATTATCTAATGTTGAACCCTTACATTTGATCCTTTGAGTAACATTATATATGTGTCATACTGCAGCTTTAATCACCAGCATTAGGGTATGTAGGACAATACAGACATACACAGACATGTAAACATATATCTGTAAATAACAGGGACGTAACTATATGTGTGTGTGTGTGTGTGTGTGTGTGTGTGTGTGTGTGTGCGTGTGTGTGTGTGTGTGTGTGTGTGTGTGTGTGTGTGTGTGTGTGTGTGTGTGTGTGTGTATGATATATTTATATTTGTTATGTAGATGCATGCGTGGAGACAGAGATGCATGTGTCTATATATATATATATATATATATATATATATATATATATATATATATATATATATATATATATACACACACACACGCACACACACACACACACACACACACACACACATGCGTGTGTGTGTGTATGAGTGTGTGTGTGTGTGTGTGTGCGCGTGTGTGTGTGTGTGTGTATAGATTTTTATATACATTTATATAGTTATATATATATATATATATATATATATATATATATATAGAGGGAGAGGGAGAGTGAGATACTGATAGACAGAATATGTACACATGTATGTCTGTATCTGTAGACATATCTGTATATAACAAGTCATTCTGAGTGGGGAGCAATAGACTTTCTGTCTGCTTAACTAAGTGTATGAGCATTCCCAGTGAGGCTTTTGCTAGCTATAACCTGACTCCAGCCCACACCTACCTGTACTCCATTCCAGGATTTGTGTATTACACATAAAATATGACATCTGTCCCTATTTCTGCACTGTTGCTTGTCACTGAAATTGGCTAAATCTTTCTTCATTTGTATAATGTAATTAATATGTCACAAAGTTTAATAATATTGCACCACACGCAAGACTGACGGCCTGTAAAACAAAAAGTAGTACTACCTGACATCCAACATAAGTGCTTACATCTAGATTAGAACCCTGAATGCCACTATACAAGCTAATTGCCCTAGTCCATTGAGCCACACAGGCTGTTTGACGGACAGCAGCCATTCAACTGCAGACACATACGTATATAGTTATTCCTGCACTAAGTAAGACTGCATGATCAATTTCTTTGTTACTGTCCTGAGATTGCCTTGCATGTTGCTATACCATTGCTGAGTTTGCATTACACAGTTTCAGGAGAGCACCACTGTGCAGGGGGTGGTGGAACACCACCACTTGTTCTGATGAGATACACAGTAGTCTGACTATCACGTTATCCCACTGTTTAACATCTCCCTTGACAGATGTACCAGTACTCTATTGCAGAAGGTCTGCATGAGTATTCCATGCATGGGGCCTAGTGAATAATCCTGGAAACAAGGTAGTAGAATTGGTATCTGTAGTCCTCTGTGGATGGAATTTCTGTGCAAGTAGCCCACTATATTTACCTGCATAATGTACCAGATCCAAACGTACAATGCCATATCATTATATTCCTTAAGTACTGTTGAGGATATGGACTTACCTTGCAAATGCAGCAGCTGACACACTTGTAGCTCAGAGCTGACTTTGTCTGATGCAAGGAGTACACAACCAATACATGATTAGGTACAGGATGTGTGGGTTGTCTGACATCATTTTTAACTTCTGTATGCGAGTAGGAGTAAGATGTCAGTCCCTATGGCCCTAGGTTGTCAGTGAATGTGCTATGCATTACCTCTTAAGCAATGCCAGGGCATACTGAGCACACCTACATCTGTCTACAGGGACATCAGCAGGGGGTTCCTCCTCTGAGTCCTTCTGTGACTGTGGCTGTGGTGACCTAGGCACTAGTGAGGGGCTGTGTATGCCTTCTCTTTGCTGCTCCTGCTGCAGCTGTTTCTGCAGGATCATATTGTGTAGCATAGCACATACTGTGAATATACATGCACATGTAGCTAGACAATACTGCAGGGCTCCCCCAGAAATATCTAGGTACCTGAACCGTGATGTCAGCAGCCCAAACACACGCTCTATGATGTTCCTAGTTTGGGCATAGTCAGCATCCCTTAGTAAATGGCCATGTGGGATGTCCCCTCCTACCAAACATCTGGTACAGCTGTGATGTTTGCCAGATATGGGAGTCATGATAACAGCCAGGGCTGCCAGCCCACACATTCATCATAATCCCTGGGGCATTAGACATGACCTGGCAGTTGATGAATTGGTACCTTTTGTGGTTAACATAGATTCTACCCTACTCACCAGGTGGAGCCTTGATGTATACATGGGTGCAAGCTATGGCACACAGTATCAAAGGGTAGTGTGCTACATGGTAGAACTGTTGCATATTTCTAGACCTCACCTCAGGGGAGAGGAGGAAAGCTATGTGCTCACTGGCATGTGGTAACATAGCATCCAGGAACTGGTGGAGTATCCTGGATGCAGATGCCTGTGAGACCCCCATCATGTCCCCAGTTGGTCTTTGAAATATACCTGTAGCTAGTATCCTAAGAGCTACACATATCTTTGTTTCCACTGGGATAGGCTCCCCTCTGTTGGCTCTGGCTCTGAGTTGAGGGTGGCAGAGCTCAGTGAGCTCCTGTAATATGTCCCTGTCTACCCTGTAGTGCTCTGCAATTTTCAGTTCATGTAGCCCCTGGAAGGTTTACCTTGGGCCTAAACACTCTTCTCCTTCTCAGCCTAGGCCTATTGACAGTAACACCAGCAGCATTGACTTCAGCCTCTAGTACATGCAGATGTAGTATAGCTGCAGCAGCCCCTAGCATTATCTCATCAGTTAGAATTTCCAAGTCAGTACTCCAATGTTTCAGAGTACTGAGAAAAACACAGATTGATGGGTGTGTGCATACTTTATACAGGTCTGCTATAGGTCCACCATGTGTGATTGACTACTTATTATGAATTTCAGTTGTCTAAATTGTAATTAACATCATTTAATGGCCCTACTTTGGTGTGCGGTATGCCACTATGTGCTGCATCACTCAGCATAGCTTATTCACTCCTAAAGAATCATCACTGTCACGTGATTAGTCTGCCATACATACACATCAAGCTTTGCATGAACATGCTCAGCTGTGTGACTTACCATGCAAACAAGTGCACCGGGTCTTAAACAATCCTAAAATTAATGGGACTCAGCCCCCTACTGGTATCCACATCCAGTGGTAATATCAACATGGTGTAGTAGCCTACACAGAAGGGATCTGTGGACATGGTTGCTCCTTTTAGAGATTCAACAAATTCACCTAATTTGCATACATATCCATGCTGACAGCCTGGTAACTACATGGTTCATAGCCGCATGACCTAGGCAACAGCACCAATACACCATTGTACAGACCCGATGCAACATCCAATAATATATTTCTGACATGTATTATAAAATACTTTTTTCCTTTATTTCATTATTTTTTTTTTTTTATTTTTCAGTTTAGCATTGTTGTGCACTGTGGTACACAGCACAAAAATCCTGAAAACAAATTATACTTTTAGATATTCTCTTGCAGTTTCAGACATCAACAATGCATTTTTCACACATCACTGTATGTGATTGAACCATTTTAGGGAAATTATGCCTATATTTGTGGACTTTTATATCCCCTTCTTTCCATGGACACTCCTGAACAAATTTCCGTGTACACTATGGACACAGACACAGGCTCTATACGGATGCCTTTATGCTTGTTGAATCACTCCACCTGGGTCATTTTTATAAAAATCACCAGCTTATGAAGTAATTTGCATTACATGGAACTTTCCTTGTTTGTGCATGCTTGCGCACCCCTAAGCGGTGCTTACTGAATCTAAAATTGTTTGCGCTCATGTACACATTACAGTGTGACGCATACACAAAAAAATATTGTGTAGACTTTATTGAATTCCCCCCAGTTTTTTTTTTTTTTAATTTTAAAATACTTATCCTATAGCCCATTTGGGCTGAATGTAGAGATTAAAATAGTGCTCAGTTTGTTGATTTCCTACAGACATAAATAAATAAATATAGGAAAGTGATACTGTCTACCACTTGTTGACAGAAGTAGCTAACATTTATATGTATTTTATCATAGCCAGTTTGCTAGGGATAAAAATCTTGTGCTATAATGTAAAACTGATATAGGATTATATGATCATAGCAAGTTACTTTGCTAATTACCCAAGGGCCCTTACAAGCCTAGCCAAGCTCTGCCCTTTTTTTTTATCATCAGCACCTATTGCCCCTGTTCAACAGAGATACAGGTAGAATCCCCAGGGTGAATTTACAGTTACCCATCCAATCATCCAGATTGCACTTGAAGAGGGCCAAAGAGGTGCTCTATATGACATAAATTGGGAATCTGTTCCACAAGTATGGTAACCTCTGGGAGACAAACTTGTCCCCTCCAGCAGGTTCTATTAATGTCACAAATCAGGTTATGGTCTTTAGAGCAAGTAACCCATGAGCCATTGGACTTAAGGAAATGCAGCATTTCCAATAAAGCAGAGTCAGAGATTGCCTTATACGCAAGGCAGAGATTGCCTCTGAGTAGTCTGTATGAAACGGAGTAAAGTGACAGTGGTTTCAGCCGATCCACGTAGGACAGATGTTGAATACCTTGAATTCTCCTTGTGAGGAACTTTTGTGGTCTCTCCAATTGCAGCAGGTGCCTGGAAGGGTACATACCAAAAGGGGAGTTATACTCAATTATTGGCCTGATGAAGGAAGAGTGCAGGGAAGTTAAAACTTCTTTTTTTCTGCAGACAATGCCCTTACTTATGAGATGAGCAATATAGAATTCCCTTCTTACCACCGTGGAGACATGGTGATCAAAGGTAAGGTTGCTGTCAACCTGTGTGCCCAGGTCTCTCACCACTGAGTGCATGCTTAGGGTGTTTCTATTAATGTGGTAGTTAGCAGGAACAATGCACTTACCGAAAGGCATGATAATAAATTTTTTTGCTTGAGTTTAAGGCCGTGACTTTGGCACCAATCATTTGTTTGCGTAAGATGTTCTTGTAGGATGTTGACATTGTTTTGGGATTCTATGACCACTCCCAGTTTGCAGTCATCAGCAAACTTTGTCAGCCACAGATTTTAGTTTTGCTTGTACTTCAGAGAAATAGTTCTGAACAGAAGTGGTACTAGAACTGATCCCCGTGGAACACCACTAGTTACAGGTCTGCTCCTGGAGGTGGATTCCCCTATTTTGACTGTATGGGTTCTATCTGTGAGCCATTTAGCAACCCATCTAATGATATAAATGTTGATACCTAGCTGGGTGAGTTTGTCAATAATGGCTGAGTGGGGAATAGTGTCAAAAGCCTTGGCCAAGTCCAGGTTGGCTGTATGAACAGTTTTCCCCTCATCCAGGTTTCTGGTGACTGTGTTGAAGAAACCACCAAGTTTAACAGGCATGATCTCCCTTTGAGAAATCCAAACTGAGTTGGGTTAAGTGTTTGGAGATTACCTATATATTTCTTGATAAGGTGCATGATGATTCACTCCATTGCCTTGCAGATAAGGCTAGTCCAGCGAATAGGTCTATAGTTCCCGGGGTCAGTGGAAGCACCACCCTTGTGCAAGAGGATAGCAGTGGCTGTTTTCCATTCAGCTAGGATGAAGCTGATGCTTAGACTATGATTGAAAATGGTACTCACTGGTGTTGCTAATTCTTGTTTGGGCCCATGTAGGATGCAGCCTGGGATGTTATCAAGTCCCATAGATGTTGTGATTTTGGCCTTAGAGAGTACATTTGCGACCTGCTCTCTAGAGATACAAGTTGAGGGACAGCTGGAAGGAATGTCATGGGGTATGTGTGGTGGGGACACAGGAGTGATGTTTTCTCAGAACCTGTCAGCTAACAAATTTGCTATGTCCACATGGTCAGTGCATGTGGTATCATTAACTACCAGTTTGGTACAAAACTGCGTTTTACCTTTTAGGCTATGGATGTAAAAGAATGCCTTATGATTGCCCTTAGTTCAACATGCTAATTTGGATTCATACTTTGCTTTAGAAGACTATACAATAAGTCTTATTTGGTTGTTTAAGCTGGGGAGGGAGTGTTTCCAGTTTAGGGGATGCTCCCTCTTAATTTTGGACAATTTCTTCCTCTTATTGTAAAGCCTGTTAATGGCTGTTGTCCACCAGGCAGGTTTTCTCTTCCTTGAAAAGCTTGTTTTGGTCCTATCAGGTACCACTGCATCATTGCAGTTATACAGGTGTTTATAAAAAGCATTGCTGTATGACTTGGCATAGTTGCCAATTACATCTGGGTGGGGAAGTGCAGTGAAGCTACTTATACCATCCCTTAGAAGGCTATAATCTGCTTTGGAGAAGTTTTTTTAGTTTAGTTGCTGGGGGGGGGGGTCCAGTGTGATGGTTACTTTGAATGAGACTGATTTGTGGTCAGACCTGACAATGGAAGATCTTACAGTGTGAGTGCTGCAGCAGTCCCACATATTTGTAAGCACTAGGTCCAAGATGTTGGTGCCCCTAGTTGGTGTATCCACTAGCTGGTTCAGGACATTGGAGTTAATGAACTTGAGAAACCTTTGGGCAATTGAGTTTGAGTGCAAGTAATTTACCCAGTCAATGGATGGGTAATTAAAATCACCCAGACCCATGATGCTCATTTGTATCTTGATGGATTCCAGCAGATTCTACTAGGCAGAGTGGGTGTTTTGATTCATGGAGGAGGTCCTGTAGCTGGCAATGACTTGAATAGGTGTCCTAACAACAGTTAGTTGCACCTGAAGCGTCACCAGGAAATCAGACTGTTTAACCAATCTGGAGGTGTATTTATCTTTAATGAATATTGATACACCACCTCCTTTAGTTTTCATGCCTTCCATTTATGGTCTGAATGTGTGGTAAGAGGTATAACCCAGTATGGCTGGAGTGCTTTCCATTGTCTTTATCCAGGTCTCCGTGACTGCACAGATGTCAGCATCTTCTAAGGTGAAGACTACTTTCAGTGAGTGCAGTTTCATGTTAAGACTCCTAGTGTTTAGCAGCATAACCTTGAGGTTGTTTTTTTGTTGACATTTTTATGTTGGGAATTTTGTCCTTGTGACATTGCCTAAAAAAAGCAATATGAGGGTGGCAAAAGCCTTTGCCAGTAGCCAAAATCCCAGGGGTACACAGACTGCCAGTAGCCAATATCCCAGGGGTGACAGATGAAGACCATCTCTGACAAAGTATCGAGGTCTATTAATCATGTCATCCCAGGCTGCACAGAAACCAGATCCCCTTAGAATGACACCAGAAACTAAGCCAATTAGTGAAGTCAATGATTTTCTGCTTATATTGTGGTATCATCCTAGCCAAGGGTAACATGCAGCCAAGGGAGCCCGCAGGATTTTTTGCAGGGGGGTGCAAACCCAGAGCCCCACCCACATAGCTCACCCCGCCCCCTGCCAACACAGCCCCGCCCAAGTCCACCCACCCCAAGCCCCACCCACACAGCCATTCCAGTGTCCCATTACTTGGCTATTTCTCCCCATTTACTGTAGACACTGTTCAAATCTGTGTGCATACTGTTTTATGCTTTAGTTCTACAATGATTACAGGCAGTTGGATTTAATTTACAACTTTTATTTCAGACATTATAGCCCAAACACTGAGACATTTACTAAACCTAAACAAAGCAATAGTCTTACAATGAAAACAGACTTGGCATTAAAGCTTCTCTACTTTTGAAACTCACATTCAATGAAACAGCATTGAAACCCACATTCAAAGAAAATGCATCTGGCCAGTGGCAGGTTATTTACCTTTGAACTGTTTTCAAGGAATAGGCTCCTTGGAAACCGTTAGGGCCATGCAAAAGTTATTTGATTTACCTGATTGTATTAATTATAATATATAATTGAATTATATCCCTATACAGCAACACTTGTTTGAGTGTCGCTGCCGAAGTAAAAGTAATCTGAATAATTCCACATTAAAGATATCTGAAACTAATGAAGATGTTGTTGCTAGAAAACTGTATATTTCAGTGTTTCATCTACAAATTCAGTGCCTGCTGCCATCAAAGAATAAATTGCCTATGTTAAATTAAAAAAATGGTAAGCTGGTATATTGCAATAGAAAATGGATGACAAGCTGAAACAGGTTCATAGTTATTAGGCATCTCATCCAAAGGAGGACATCCTGAGGACTGCAGCATACAAATGTATATGCTGTAGGAATAGAACCTCAAGCCTTTACATTAAGATGCAAGTATTCTACTTGTGGTGCTACTAACATAGCTTTAAAACTTTATACCACAATAGAGATACCATTTGCTAAACAAAACAGTTGCACATTGTAAATAGACTTGGCATGAGCAGCAGTGAACTTCCATTTCCCTCAAAACTCACAGTTCCTTGAAAATTCACTTGAAAATAAATTCCACCTGCTAACTCTAACTTGGGCATTTCACTTTCTCTCTCTTACAAACATACCACACCCCTCAAGGCCTCACCCTTAGTGCAAGAAATCTTGACAAAGCCTAAAATAAATAGGGACAGATTATAAATATGGCTCTCAGAAACTTAGAAAATTGCAAGAGTAACAGGATTTGTGTTAGTATGCATTTTCTAAATGACATGACATCTAAAACTGAAAGGTCTCATTATTTAGCAACTTCAATCCTTTTAAGAGGAATATGGGGCAAAAATCTGGACAGCTGAGGGTATGCTACCTCCCTCTTATACACACACCAAATAATTCTGGTCAGACTTGAATTAGTTCTGGGAAGGTTGCACTGAACGGCACCGTGCTTGATCCGAAGTGGGTGAAATCCTGGTAGCTAGTGATTGCAGCTCAGCAATGTGGAGCATTAAAGCATTTTTAGCAGAGCATTGTTTCATCACTACCTATTGTGTTTGCACATAAGCTGTAGTTATTTCAAACATTTGCTTTTTTGATTACTACAGAGTACATTTACCCACCAGAGCTATTGTGTTTTGACTTCAGTGTGGAGCTAGTTGTTGCAGGGCTTGGCTTTTAAGTAAGGTAGCAATGCTTATTTACCATATACCATTAAAGCCACCCAACTACAAGTGTACTAACACACAGACACTGCTATAAGACACTGGTATCCAATAAAATGTAATGAGCTTCTAAAAATACTGTAATCCTGTCCTTTTATTACAAATACTGTCATATGCATTTCAATACCCAAGGCTTATACATTATCTAGCTATGTAAATATTCTCTGCATGGCAACAACGAAAAGGCTTGCAATGCTGGTAATTCTTTAACAATATGCTTACTAAAGCTTACTTGCATCTTACAATGTCTGACAAGCTTACTAAAGCTTACTTGCATCTTACAATCTCCGACACGCTTACCTGATGTTCATTAAACCATGGCTACTTAAACAGAACAGGGCACTGTGACAGCATGCAGTTCCTGAATAATAAGAAGCATAAAATCAACAGTATAAAAATCTGATAGAAAACCAGAACATTTTGCAAAATCAAGGACAGATCAAAAGCCACAGTCGTATTTGTGATCTACCTTGGATGGGGGAATACCCTGCACACTTACACTGCATAACTGCTCCTTGCCTTCCTTGGACACATTCCGAGCCACTACAATGGGGGCTGGGGTGCAATAAGTATGTCATAATTTGAAATGTCTCTGGCTGACAGTGATGGCTCTGACACTCCTACCTCTCAACTTCAGAGCAAGAAATCTGGACAAAGCCATACATAGAAGTGGGACACAGGCCCAAAAATAAGGCCATTTTTTAAATATTGCTCTTATTAACTTAAATAGAACAGGTAGATCTTGCATTAGTACAAATTTTCTGAAGGGTATAAAATCTGAAACTCAAATGTCTGCCATTATTTTCTAACTTCAATTTTTAATGACTTGCCACTAATTTGCCAGAAAACCACAATTTTATGAAAAACAGACCAAAATGTGAGGCAAAATACCTGTCAAAAAAGGGACACCTTTTTAATATTAACAGTTAACTTGAAGCAGCTAACAAAATAAGGGCATCCACATGCATTTCTGAAATAAAGGTAATCTATAACTGATCATTACAGTTATAATTGTAAACCCTCCACATTTTCTTCCAAAATTGCAATTTTGGAGGAGGGATTATTAGGGGAGAGCAACATTTTGAGCCAGAATTGGGGACAATTGAGATGTTTGGATATTCCTAATCTACAAAGTGATTTGCATGTACCTCTCAACCTCTTAATGCAGGAAATCTGAACAAGGCCAAATATATAGGGGAACATACAAACACTACTAAAAATTGCTCTTGTATAAACTTAAAGACAGTCTTGCATTAGCATGCATTTTTCTGAAGGTTATGACATCTGAAACTCAATGTCTGTCATTTAATGGCTTCATTCCTAAATGATTTGCTAGAAAACCACAAATTTTATGAGGAACAAACCAAAAATAAGCAGCAAATATCTATTCATTCTGCAAAGATATGGACAACTGAGAGGTATAGTTCAACCGGGGCTGTCTGAGTTTGCTATCTCCCCACACAAAATCATGGTCAAATGGAGCCCCCCCCTGCAGCCATTCCAAAGTCCCATTCCTTGGTTATTTTGCCCCATTTACCATAAACACTAATGTGCATACTGCTTTACTTCTGCGATGATTTAGGATTTCATTTGAAAGTTTTACTTTGCATTTTACAGCACAAACCCTAATACATATCTGTTAAAGCAATGCAGTCTCACAATGAAAATAGACTAACATTAAAACTTCTCTGCCCTTGAAACTCATGCATTGAAACAGCACTGAAACCCACTTTCAGAGAAAATGCATTTTACCAATGGCAAATATTAACTCTGGGCTGTCTTCAAAATCATAGGCCCCTCGAACATAACATACACATGCTGTTTGATACACCTTCCTGACTGTATTACATTATATTCCTTGTACAATACAGTACAGTTGTTAAAGGGCATTTTAAAATTTATTGTTTTGAAAATTTTTCCAGTAAACAATCAAGCAAAAGCATCCACCAATGACAAAACTGCCCAATTCAGAACATTTCCATCATAAAAGTCTACTCAAGTCCACCAGTATCAGTAAAACATATACACAATCTCTGTAGTAAAATCCACATTGAAGAAATTTGTAACTAATAAAGAGGTTGCTGCTAGCAAACACTTTATATGTCATTGTTTAATCTACAAATAAACTGCCTGTTACCCTTGAAGAATAAATTGCCTTTGTTGCATGCAATAAAAAAATGAAAAGCTAGTAATACCGCAATAGAGAATGGATAGCAAACTGTTAACTGGTTCATAGTTACTAGGCATCTTTGCCAAAAGGACTGCAGCATCCACCCCCCTTACAACACAATACAGCACCAGCAATGCATTTACCTACTGTGGGAGTAGAACCCACAGCCTTCAGCATCTAAAGCAGACTAAACATAAGCAGCACTAAACTTTTGCTCCCCTGCAGCTCTCAGCTCCTTGTAAAATCTACTCGACACTCAGCTGTATCTCTGAACTTTGCAGCACAAGAAATCTGGAAAAAGCCAAATTTATTGGGGGACAAAGGCCAAAACCAGGGACACATTTTAAACATTGCTTGTATAATGTTTGAAAGTTGCTAGAATAAAATGCTGCGTTACCACCATACATTTCACTGCCACATCTTGAACCCAGGGGACCCCGTGCAAAACAGTCAAAGCAACATACCACTATGCCAAATCAGCTGTTTTGTAAAAGAGGAAGACTGAAACTTTACCATTTAGTGAATTCAGTTCTCACCATAGCACAGCTGTCAACCTCTTGGCACAAAAGACCTGAAAAAAGCCAATAATGGGTGACTACAACCACCAAACATTCAGTTCTCACCATAGCTCTCAACCTCTTAGCAAATAACACCCGGACAAAGCCAGTAATGAGAGAATATAGCCCCCAAACATATTCAGTGAAATCAGTTCTTACCATAGCTCTCAACATTAGTAAAAAACCTGGATGAAGCCAATAAATACCTGAACAAAGCCAATACTGGGTGAATACAGCCCCCAAACATATTCAATGAATTCAGTTCTTACCATAACTCTCAACCCTAGCACAAAACCTGGATGAAGCCAAATACAGTCCGAAACACAGGAATACATTTCAAATATCCATCTTGTACACTTAGAAATTTGCTAGAATAAAAGCTTTTATCTTTTGTTACCATGCACTTTCTGAAGAATATGAAGTCTGATATTGAAATGTCTCCATTTTTTTAACATTTGTTAACCAGGATAGTCTGACTTTGAAAAAAAGCTAATTTTTTAGCAGAGGTCCAGGGAGAAACACTCCAGACAGCCAAGAATAAAACCAGAGAACATGTAGCTGTCAGGCAACAAGGACACAAATGCAGAAACCACAGATTTTATGAGGAACAGAAAAAGTATGAGTGAAAATCCTGCAGCATTTTTACAAATGGTGGTGGGTAGGGAATTCAGGCTCTTGTCACTTGGGCCCAAGGTACAGGGTTCAAGCCTTATTCTCTACCCACCACCATGTACACCTGGGGCATTACACACACACACACAAGGCATGAGCTTGAAAAATATGATTTATGGTAAAATATAATATCTGCACCATACACCTCTAAGTGTCTTATTGCTGTTGTAAAATGTATAACTTTTTTACAGTCTGAGTTTTGAAAATAGTAGTTTATGTTTGACTGTTATATAGTTTAGTGTATTTTAATATAAAATAGTTCCTCTGCACATTCTAACTTGCACACTCTTAATTGTCTAATCACACTTGGAAAATGGACAGCTATATTTTTTGCAATTTGAATTTTACATATAGTACTTTATGTATGATAATTATATGTTCTTTGATTGTATTTCAGTTTAAAATACCTCCTCCCCTGATAATTTTGGTATGAAATTCTCAGGGTAGTAATTTAAGTAACCCTTCTCTCAAACTTCTGTGAAGTATTGCACAACCCAGTTTAGAAAAATGTGTTAGTACTACATAACACTTCACCTGAGTTGTGTGAGATGAATAAGTCCAGATGAAGAGAGTTACACATCAGTAAAACAGTGCTTCATATAATAGTCATTCCAGGTAATATAGCCTCAAAAATATTCACAGTAATAAGGACTCTAGTATCAACACCAAGAACTGAAAGACAAGGAGGGGCCACAACTGACCCTGGTAACTATCGCCTCATAAGCCTGACTAGCCTGGTCTGCAAGGCTATGGAGCGCATCATCATGGAACTCATTAACAAAGACATTGGGAACCTCCAAACACTTGACCCAATCCAGTTTGGCTTTGTTAAGGGCAGATCATGCCTACTAAACCTGGTTGAATTCTTTGAGACAATCACCAAGGCCATAGATGAGGGGAAGGTGGTTCACACAGCCTACCTTGACCTCACCAAGGCTTTTGACACCATTCCCCATTCAGGGATTATAGAAAAACTCACCACCCTGAACATAAACCCCTATGTCACGAGATGGGCTGTCAACTGGCTTACAGACAGAACTCACACGGTAAGAATAGCGGGCTCCAGGTCTGGCTCCAAACCAATCACAAGTGGTGTCCCACAAGGCTCAGTCCTGGGACCCCTACTCTTCAGCATATACTTCTCAGAAGTACAGGCAAACACAGGACTCTGGCTAACCAAGTTCACCGATGACTGCAAACTGGGAGCCATAATTGACTCTCTGGCTGACATGGACATTCTCCAAAAGGGCCTTACTGAGACAGACACCTGGTGTCAAAGACATGGTCTCAAGATAAATGCCAAAAAATGCATAGTCATCCCATTTGGGAAAAACAAAGCACCCATGAATTACCACATAGGTGGCAGCCCCCTTAATACAGAACAGGTAATAAGAGATCTGGGGACCCAGGTAGATAGTAATCTCTCCTTTGACAATCAATCATATTGCCAAAGTAGTTAGGAAATCCTTCTATGTAGCCCATCTAATTACTAAAGGGTTCACATCTAGAAATAAAGAGGTTATAGTGCCCCTCTACTCGTCACTCATCAGACCCATCATAGAGTACAATGCTCCATTCAGGATGTACCTCACAAGACACTTCCAACAGCTGGAAAGACCACAAAAGTACCTCACCAAGAGAATTACTGGCCTCAAACATATGTCCTGTGCAGCCCGACTGGAAAAACTCCGGCTGTACTCAGTGGCATATCGCTTACTCAGAGGTGATCTCTGCCTGACTTACAAAGCCATGTCCAGCTCAGAATTGATGGACATGCTCCACCTAAAGAAATCCAAGTCACTGTGAGCCACTCGCTCTAGTGAGCTAAACCTTGCCACAACAATAAATAGAACATGCTGGAGGGATAGATTCCTGTCACAGAGACTCCCCATGCTTTGGAACAAAATTCCTAACTACATTAGGCAGAGCCCCTCACTAACACTCTTCAAGAGAATCCTTGAAGAGTGGATGGGTAACAGAAAATTTTTATTACTATTCATTTTTTGATGCACAAGAAGTCTGAAATTGTAATGCCTAGAATTATGTAAAGACTTCAACCTTCACTTTTTGTCACAAAGTTAACACTTTAATGAAATATAGGGCAAAGTTTAGAGGAAACATCTGTGATGTTCCTAAAAATCAGGGATATGGGAATTTATTATTCATACAGTGTTTATTTTTGTATACTATATCCTAAGCTTTACCTCTTAGTTCAAACAATATCTGACAATCTTTCTGTTGCAATTGTTTTTTTGTATTTGAGTGTGTGTGCGTGTGTGCGTGTAAGTTAGGCTACCGTAGCTATTTTCTTTTGTTACTGGACTGCTGTTTTATCTTCCCACGTTCTTCACTTTCTGTCCCTTCCTAACCTGCTTCAACTTTCTGTTTGTTGGGTTTATTCATTTACGTTCATCAGGAGGTTGTTTATAACCAATCCAGATGCCTTTTACTATATCTGATTAGGTGGTATACTTCAAGTTGAATTTCTTGTACTTTTTAGTGTAAACTTTGTTTAATTTGTGTCACATCTCAGATGCCTGTATTGTTCTATTTTTTCATTAATACGCATCGCTACAGAATTTGAGTTAATGGTGCATGTTTCGGTATGTGATATTGCTTTTTGTTTTACTATTTTTTGAGTATTTCTACATTTTCTAAATTTTCCTGCTAAATTGCTTTCCAAGATGTTGACAGTTTGCTAGATCATTAAATATGTGTGAGGACAAATATGTGTGACTGAATAAGAGGTCATGGTGGCTGCACTGTCTTTCTCCGATGATTAGAATGCATTTAGTATACAGGTCAGTAGTTGTAGGAATGCACCGTTTTACTTTTCTTCACAGGTTACTGTCTAGAACAGGAAACTAATTGGTAAAGTGAATTGTCTGGAATATATGAAAGTGTATAGCTTACAGCTCATACAACAGAGATTATGATCACCTCCAATGAGAGGCCTATAATTGTTACAACTTACAACATGGAACTCATAAACAAAGACATTGGTAACCTCCAAACTCTGGATCTCACCCAGTTCGGGTTTGTGAAAGGCAAATCATGCCTCCTGAACCTGATTGACTTCTTTGAGGCAGTCAACAAAGCCATAGATGTGGGTAAGGTGGTTCACACAGCCTATCTTGACCTCACCAAGGCTTTCGACACCATCCCCCATTCTGGAATTATAGCTAAACTCAATTAACTACTTATAAATCCCTACGCCACAAGATGGATTGCCAACTGGCTCACTGACCGAACCCACACTGTAAAAGTTGCAGACTCCAAATCTGACCTCAAAGCAGTGACAAGTGGAGTACCACAGGGTTCTGTCCTGGGACCTCTCCTGTTTGGTATCTACTTCTCTGAAGTACAGGCTAACACAGAAGGCCTCTGGTTAACGAAGTTCACAGATGACTGCAAACTAGGAGCCATAGTCAAGTCCTTAAATGATGTGGACATCCTACAGAAGGGCCTCGCTGAGACAGATGCCTGGTGTCAGAGCCATGGCCTCAAGCTCAATGCCAGAAAGTGCAGTGTCATCCCCTTTGTTAAAAACTCTGTACCCATGAACTACCACATAGGCAGCAATCTACTTAACACTGAATGTGTGATACCTTGGGACCCAGGTGGACAGTAGTCTCTCCTTTGATAGTCACATCGCCATAGTAGTCAGGAAGTCCTTCTAAGTGGCACACCACATCATAAAAGGGTTCTCATCCAGGAAAACAAGAGGTCATTGTTCCCCTCTACTCGACACTCTTTAGACCTATTATAGAGTACAGCACCCCTTTTGGAATGTACCTCACAAGACATCTGCAGCAGCTGGAAAGGCCACAGAGGTACCTCACAAAAGGATTACTGGCCTCAAACAAATGCCCTACACTGACCACCTCAAAAAACTCCAGCTTTACTCCATAGCATATCGCCTACTTTGAGGTGATCTCTGCCTAACATATAAAGCTATGTCAAACCCTGAACTGTTGGACATGCTACACCTAAAGAAATCCCAATCCCTTCGAGCTACACGCTCTAGGGACCTAAACATTGTCACCACAATAAACAGGACATGCTGGCGGGATAGATTCCTGTCCCAGAGACTTCCCATACTCTGGTGCTGTAGCAGCTAGATTTCTTTCATTTTTTTTTATTCTTGAAAGATGTTAAGGTAGTATTGGCAGTAATTTATCAAGACAAGTTTTTTATACAGCAAGAACATGTTTGAAGAAAGACATTTTACAGGAAGCTAGTGAGAAAATAAATGTATGAAATATTAAAGATCATGAAACATAGGCGCTAAATATCTAGTCAATTCATATAAACCTCAGCTACTGTGTCAGGAAAACTGAGTTATCCTAGATGTTTTGATAAGGAGGAATATTATCATTGAACATATGAAAAGTTCCAGCACTCTGCAACATAGGGACAATACTAGGCAACCACGTAGACCATAAGATTTCTAGCCACAGGCAACTTTAAGTAGACACCTTTAAAGTTGTTGGCCACCCTTTTCAAGCACTTAGACAATTTTACCAACATAAATATGAGGAATAGACAAGTATGTGGCTGTGCATGGTTGTTAGGATGTGGGTGACACTTGGTGAAAGAAATATGTGATTAAGTGGACATATAACATCAAATGCACATATTAACATAATGATTTCTCATAAATAATAATGGCAGATGGTTATTTTATTTGCTGTAAAAATTTTTGCAAGAAAGAGACAGACAAAACAAAAAATAATAAAATAACTCCCAGCAGATAAGGAAGATTTATGGGAGATGTAGAAATCCTAACGATAACAGGCATATATAGGCAAAGCAGCTTTAAAATGGAAGATCGCAACAAGTGGATCACCTGGTTATCATGACAGTAAAATAAACAACAAACATATGTTTCTTGACGAAATGAAAGCCCTCTGTCATTAGGCATTGCACAGACTGAGATCTCAGAATAAAAACAATTTAATACATTACGTTCATATACACACACACACACACACACACACACACACACACACACACACACACACACATACACACCTGAAAGTGTCCCATCTTCCGTCCGTCTACTCCCATTCCAAGTCCCATCTTCCGATCCTACTTGCTATTCCAGGTCCCATCTTCCGATCCCGCTTGCTATTCCCCCATCTTCTGTTCCCGCTTGAATCATCAGTCTGAGTTCCCGCTCACAAACTTCTAAGCGAGAGCGATGATGTCAGCACACACGCGACTGGACTGTTAGCACAGAGTTCTTAAAGAGGAACGCACATAAAAAAAAAATTAAAAAAAAACGTTTTTGAAATTATCTAGTCAGCCGATTCCAGGGGGGTGCAAGTGCACCCCCTTGCACCTGCCTGCGGGCGCCCTTGCATGCAGCTCAAGACTAGAGACATACCTGCCTTTGATACATAATCAGAGAGCTCAGTTATGTCTCTCCTCATGTAGTTCAGGAGGTACACCTCAAGTCGTTCACACCAACATATACTATGACCGAATCATAATGGTACTTAATATTCTTGATAAAAACATTTCCATTTTATGAAGCCAAATCTAATCACCAAGTTATTTTATGCTCTGAGTTTATAGTCTGCAAATGGAAAAGTCAGTACTTAATAAAAGTGTTTAAAAATGATAAAATAGTTTCTACAACCAACACCCAGTTATTACTGCTTATATATCTGTGGGTATGCTGGATGGCTAATTGTCTATTCCTGAACTCCCATCCACAGCTAAATCAGTTTTTAATTACTTATTACAGAAGCTTTAAGTCAGTTTTTAACACCTGACAATTTTCCAGATGTCATTGTGTATCTCATGCTTCATTATTTTATTTAGTAGTGTCTATATTACCCAATCAATAGTTTAGGTTAGCGAATACCTAAATGTTGACCTGGTAATATCGAAAAATTAAAACAGCAAACGGATGATTTAACATAGGGAATGAATTCCCTCGGCTGCAAAAAAAAAAAAAATTAAAAAAAAAAAAATTAAACCAAAATAAAGTGGGGGGCTGTGCCCCCTACATCCCCCCAACTAAATATACCAACTCCGAGATTGCTCTACAGTGGGGAAAGGGGCAAAATCTGCATAACGGCCAATGGAATTCTTTCCCTGCGTTAAATCGTCCGTTCGCTTTTTTTGCTTTTGCTATTACCAGATCGACATTTAGGTATTCGCTAACCTAAATGTTTGATCAAGTATTAGGAACCCATTTAGTGTGCATTCCCTATACAGTACTAACAATGGCATGTACTTCTGGAAATGTGGTGATCTACTGCCATCTAGAGGTATTGTAGGCTTTCCTCAGGATTCACATTCAAAGCTGGCTTTGTCGTATGTGCAGCAGGCCTTGAAAACTGTTTTGCCTATGCCACAAGTGATAATTCAAGAAAGGTGTTTGAAAAAATAAAGATCTTAATTGATTACTTACTTGCGCATACTTACATCATAAGAAATGTAGTGATACTCATTGCTAAAGTTTATACCCCTGCCTGCATGGACCACTACAGTGCTCAGGTTTTAGATACATTTTTTTTTTTAACTTTTAAACTGTAAAAAAACTGCTTGCTAGAATGCACAAGCAGTTGCTTCAGTTTAGACAACACAGGGAGTGCCACAGCACTCATGTTTGACCTCAAATGCAATAGTGGCTTTTAAAAGCCAGTACTGCATTAAAGAGCAATCTGGATAGGCTGATTATACCCCTCCCCCCAACTCTTTGCACCCATGGCAGTTTCCTCCGTCACACTGCCATAGCTACATTACTGGTTTTGGGCACCTAATCATGCCAGACATCGAAACACATGATTTTATGAATGTTTGCTTTTTCACTGTAGCTTTGTATTGCACTGTTTTGAACACCATTGCAATCTATTTTACTGGGCTGCTCTGAACCATGCAGAAAGAAGCAATGTCACACAGTGCACTCCACAGTCAAAAAGTATTTTTTTTTAAACTTGGTTATTGCTAAAGTGGACCCATAAGCAAGGTAGTCCATGGTATAGTTTGGTGGGTGACATTAATGTAGCCTTATTTTAATACTTATAATCTCTGGCTTATGACACAGTAAGTAACCATTTAATAATTTTAATTAAAAAACTGCTTAGCGTGGTAAAAACAATTGAATTTAATGAGAACTGCCTGTGAATAAAAAATTAGACTGAACAAATACATAAACAGCTATTGCAATATTAATGTACAGAATGACAACTCTGATTAATAAATAGATACATGCAAAAACTCAAATGATATATTTGATGACTTGCTCAGCAATACTGTATACAGCAGAAATGGCTACTTAATGATACAATTTACTATATGACTTTTGGTAACAGATTCAACAACAAGACAATCAAAGATAATTAAAGACAAGCACAGTTTAGTGCCAGTATATTATAAAAGCAGTATCAGTAACTCCTTACTTAAGTGACAAACATATGGTGAAGCAGCACCACACTAGCATTCTGGGCATAGAACGTTCTAGTCTATACTGAATTATTTTTAGTCCATGGAATAAAGCGATAAGCTGTCACAAAATTGTTGATGCTATCTATCCACATATGCTATCCATGATCTTTGTCTTTGTAATAGTCATGTCTTGACAATGCAATGTCTGACAATATGGAACATCTCTTCAAGGTACAGTCCCAGTGACAAAATTAGAAGGAATCAAATCCCATTGACTGTAACACTTGATATTATGGGTACATGACACTGGTACTGGGAGGATGTCAATGTTGTCCCAGGTTATTTTCAGCAACTTTGTTTGCTTGTTTGCATACTGATTCATTGGAAAGGTTATGCTGGGATTCAGAAAGACTGTGGATATGGGTGCAGCCAGCCCACCACTGTTTATCTTGTTTGTGTGATGAGGCCATTGTTAATGACATGTTGCTGCTATCTTCTAAATAATATCCTGAAAAAATCTAATGTGTGTTTCTGCATATTGAATCCACACACAATTAAGGTGATGTACTTATTGCCTAATGCAATCACCAAGAGCTATTGCAGCAAGCATGTGTGCCTGATATAAAAGTTAAGGATGCCGAACTCAAGCTGATATACAGTGGTAGACTGAAAATACTTCTCTGCCTTGCATTCAGACCTGATACATACTTACCCTGCACCAGTCTGAGGCATGGTAGTCTCTCCTGTTGCACCTCATGGTTTTCTGCTATCTCTGCTGCAGCTACACAGTAGACAAAAGAAAAAAATAGATATTTGAAAGCATGACGAATAACATGTTTGGATGGCTAATTAGTGCCATATCATAGAATTGTGATAGGTCAGTATACTTACACAACTAAGGAGTATTTGCCGTCTTAAACTCATCCTTCCATTGGCTCAAGAGGTCCTGGTTGCACCTCTTCATGTCACCAGTGATGACAACATTGCTCCCCAGTGTGTGAGGGATGCCAGTTGCAGTGGAGACGGCCTTGGTCAAGTTATTCCAAGCCTCAGCCTTATAGTGAGACCCTGATATATTTCCCCAGCAGTAGCCTCCAGCTGAAGTGATTCACAAGGATTACCACAATAATCCTGGACTCTTTAATACCACACCTTTGAGCTCTAAACAGAACACTATCGTTACCATCACCAGCCATGTCTGCAGCAGTCAAGCTAAAAATATGGGTCTGAATCGACACCCGGTGCAGATCTCACATGTATCAGCTTGTGTGCAAAGATGCACAAGCTTGCTTGTTGCATTTCTGCAATTGGAAGTGCAACAATGGCTTTACAGACAGATTGGCACTGAGTACATCAAGAAGACCAGAAGATATTAAAAATGACAGTACGATTTTGCCACATATGATGCTCAAACTATTGAGATGTTCTACAGTTAAATGCTGATATGTTTTGTGGTGTTGGTTATAATCATGGTAGCTTGGAGGAAAAATGGCATAAGTTGTGATGTATTAGGCTGTTGGAAGTTACACACTGATAAGATTGAATAGTACCACCGGGATCAACCCCAAGAAAAGAAAAAGAATGAAATGTTAAATTATTGTCGTTAACTGTCACTTCCACCGCAGAACTTACTTTCTAACATGTTAATTATTCTATTCTATTCCCATTTTCTATTTCTGCATCAGACAATACCCCTATCTCCCCCGTCACACAAGCCAAATTACTAGGGGTCATTATTGACAATAATACGAAATTTGACAAACTCATAGCTCATACAGTAACCAAAAATCAACAAAAAGATAGGTACTCTTTACAGATGTAAAAACATCCTAACCTTTATAGAGTACAACGCCCCTTTTGGTATGTACCTCACAAGGCATCTACAACAACTGGAAAGGCTGCAGAAATACCTCACAAAGAGGATTACTGGCCTCAACAGATACCCTACACAGACTGTCTCAAAAAACTCCAGCTTTACTCCGTCGCATATCACCTACTCAGAGGCGATCTCTGCCTAACATACAAAGCTATGTCAAACCCAAAGCTGTTGGACATGCTGCACTTAAAGAAATCCCAATCCCTCTGAGCTGCACGCTTTAGGGACCTAAACCTTGTCACCACAATAAACAGAACATGCTGGAGGGATAGATTCCTGTCCCAGAGACTTCCCAGACTCTGGAACAGACTACCTATCTATGTCAAACACAGCTCCTCATTAGCACTCTTCAAGAAAAATCTTGATGATTGGATGGGTAAGAAGAAATTCACCCTGGGGATCACTTCTGTGGTTCTGCTTGACAGGGGCACAGGAAAATAATTTTCTTGGGTGGCGAAAGCCAGGGTACCTTTTTGGCTAGGCTTGTATAGGCCCTAGGGCCAATAGCCTAGTACCTATCTATGAACCTATGAACCTATGAACCAGCAACAGTAAAGTTAGCCTAACTCATACCCATCTTCTCTCTACCTTACTGTATGCTTCTTCTGTCCTAATTAATCTAAACAAAAGCGATTTAAACAAGCTATCAATATGCTACAATAAAATAGCAAAACTCGCCACAAACCCTTCCTACCGCACCCACCACTGTCAGGCCCTAAAACGACTTTCCTGGCTGGAACTCCCTAACACCTTAGCTCTAAACCACCTTCTTTTAGCTCACCAAATACTGTACCAACCTGACAAAACTCCAGCCTTACAACACCTGATCACACTTTATTCCAATAACCAAGAACTTAGATCCACTAAAAAGGCACTAATCGCAATCTCCAAAAGCCATTACAGCTCTGACGACTCCCTCTATTCTAGCAACATTGCCAAGATTTGGAACTCCCTACCACTACAAATCAGGTTACAACCTAACAAAACCATCTTCAAAACAACCCCTGGACATGCAACTGCCCAGAACCTGGCTGACATATTCTAACTCCTTTCCTCTACCCACTATCCAACCTCCTCTTTAAAACTCCCACAGATGCATTATATATTATCACACGTTACTTACCAACTCACTGCTGCCTACTCCCCACTGTCCCATCTATGCCCACTAACTCTCCCCTAGACTAAGTTGAAAAGCTTTCCCTTAAAATGTCCCTGCACCTCATATGAACTTGTCTAAATTCTCCTCCTTTTTAGTTTTCCTTTCTTGTCTTATCTTCAGTACATCTTCAAGATTATCTCTAGTAAACATACTGTATGAACAACCATCATATGTTACTACCTGTTATACTTTTAATTGTATCTCTAAACATCTATGCTTATGTAAATATCTTATGCCATCATATGTTATTATCTGCAATATTTTTATAGGTGAATATGTAAACCACACTGCTCATGTAAATGACTTATGTATAGTATGTTAGCAATTGTTCTGGAGCTTTTCTCCCTGGGCCTCCTTTGAAATTGGACAGCTCTGTCTAGTCGGACCTCCCCAGTAAACAAATGTAAAATAAATAAATAAGTAAACAAATTAGATGTATGATAATGTAAGACTGAATGGAGAAATACTTAAAAGATGCATATATGTCTGTGACTTTACTTAGTCATGGAACTGCATTTTTACATAAAAGGCTGTGTTTGTGTTTGTAAATATGTTTCAAATGCATGAAGTTGCATAACCTGAGTAAGACATGGTGGGCTAGGTTACATAAATAATTCATAACACTTACTGTTATAAACACATACTTATGACATGAGAATTCTATAATTAGACACAAATATTGTGCATTCATACATATGCATTTACGTTCTACATTATATAGCATCATTGCCATGTTTAACATACTTTACATACATTATACTGGGCCTCTATGGCAGGCAGCAATAGTAAACGTGTTGCAATAAACGTAGTTATGATACTCATGTGCATTTACTCTGACATTCCTAGTCAAAATGTTGTAACATGACCCCATCTGTAAAAACATCTGTCAAATGGATTTGATATCTACATTAGCTGTCCTCTTTCTTTAAGCTCACTTCACTTACACCTAGTGCCACAGGGATAGTTAGCTGGGAGGTGGAATGTGTTCCTTTTGTACTCTCCAGAGAGCTTACATCTGCACACTGGCTCCAGGCTCATCTGCACTACAGAAGGTAGCCCAAATTAAATTGTTCACTTTTTTTCCTTAAGAAATGAACCATGTTTGCTCACTCCCAAGCAGAGTCCAATTACAAGAGACATTAAAATAAATAGGGAAACATTAAATGAAAAACACATTAATCAAACGGTATATATAGCAATGACTAGAGCAAGAAATGCATTATAATGATGCATTCATCCTTCTCACCTTTCCTTGCCACATCAGAACCTAAATTTTTTGCATATATTATCAACACTGTAGATAATGCTAAATAATAGGAAAGCAAACAGACAGCAGCTCACATGTACACACAATACATACTGCATTCAGTCACGCTGTTCAAAACTATCCTTTAACGGGATTTGAACCCTGCATCACGTGTTGTTTTTTCCAAACTCACTACACTTACACCTTATGCCACAGTGAAAATTAGCTGGGTGGTGTGTTTTTTCACTGAGTACTATCCAGAGTGCTGATGTCCGTGCACTAGAACCAGGCTTGTTTGAGCTAAGGAAGTGAACCCAAATTAAGTTTTTCATTTTTTTCCTTAAGGAAGTGAATTGTAGTTCATTGCCAAGGATCCCTGCCAGTTTAGAGTATGCAATGCCAAATGGCAAGCAAATGAAGAGACAAGACAAAAAAAAATATCGACATAGAGGAAACATTATGAAACTTGATTAAAATGTATATTGTCATCTTGCAACATGAACATATGCTCCTTAAATATCATAATGTTCATAGAAACACCAGTTCTCTAGATATGAACCGCAGAACAGCAGGGCATTCCCATGACATACCTGAGATTCTTATCAGTATGTGCCACACACACACACACACACACACACACACACACACACACACACACACACACACACACACACACACACACACACTGTGAAGATAAAAAGGAGGTTTCATATAGATCAAGATGTGACATCGTATCAATTGACATTACAGGTGCAACAAAACCAAGTTCTGAACTTTGTCTTATATAATTTGCAGTTCCATGTGTGGATGGCTATGATACTGACAACAGGGAAGATAATCTTTCCTCATACAATATAAAACAAAAAGAATTATGACTGCAGCTGTTTTTTCTCTTTATTTTGTGAACACCATTCCCTTACCTCTGCTTCTGTCATATGACTACTAGTTATTTCCTTTGCAGTTGAAATATGTTTCAGTGAGTAATTTACTTCCTTAGAATTGCAGACATAATACACTCAGAGGCAGAAACTATGGTCACAAACAATTCATATTCAAATTTTATCAACTTTGCTCTCCTAAGTCAGTCAATGTAGTCACAAACTTTCTTGCAAGTGCCTTCTCCATGACACAGCCTTGGTAAGTGTACATTAAAGAGGAGTGACTGGGAAAATTTGATTGTTACTGGAGTCAGACTAATCAATCACACTTGCAGGCACTTAGTAGGAAACACTTCTCAGTGCTCATCCTTGCAGAGGTTGGGGATCTGCATGCAGTTGTGTAGGCACTGTGTAGGAACTCACAGTGCAGACAGGGCTGAATTTCAGTGCTCATCCTTGCACTGGTAGGGTGTGTGCATGCAATCATGTAAGTTCGTACACCATGTTTACATTCCCTGCCCTTAATGCAGATTTTGGAATTCATGAATGATAATGAGTTCACACCTCATTTGCATACTCACAGTGCTGAGAGGGCAAAATCTGCACTATATTAAGGTACTCGTGTAGGCAAGGAACTTGTATCATAGTAGGGCAGGCTATTTGTATACATAGAACTTGATACTGCTACTTGCTTTGAAAACTCACTGTTACTTTCACAAGTGACGCTGCAAAGGTGGGTAGCTATTATATAGAAATTGATGTATTTTAACCTTAGTCGTGTGTTGCATTTCACAATACATGTACTGCTTTAGTGTCTGCATTATTCTCAGCAGCTGCTGGTGTAGGTATGTAGGTATGTATACCACAGTTATTTCTTGACCCTCCAGAATTTTTCTACATAATGATGACATTTAATTGGAATTCCAATCATGAAGCTGACCACTTTGTTTAGAAAGTGTTGTATTACTTATTATCAAGGTCATGGGTTTTTGTAATTATGTTAAGGCTCTGATATCTACCTGGCTACCCTTCATGAAAGTGGATATCAAACAAAAATTATTAAACTTTTTTTTTTGACAAGTGTACATTATTTTTATTAATGCTGCAATGTACTACAGAGTGACCGAAATGTCTGTCCTGCTATAAGTTTATTATCAAATTATTTCTTTCTCTTGCAGTTGGTAAGATCTCTATTAAGTTGTGTGTGCTCATATGGAGCCTTCCTTTTTTATGTAATCATGCAATCTGATGATCCAGCTAATCTCAGCCTGCTCAGTGTGATTTTTGAAGTTCCCTAATCTAGGGCCCCTAGTGGCAAATTCGATAACCAAAAACTTAAATTTATGTGAAAAATCATGGTTAAGGACATGGCATGCCAAGGCATTATTTTCGTCTTCCTTGTTGATTGAATAGAGATGTTCCCTAACCCTCTCACGTAAAGTCCTGTTGGATTTCCCTATATAAAAACAGGAACATTTATAACAGCTGGCCAAATATACTATATCACGTGACAATCAGCATAATGTTTGAACTTATAAACCTTTTGGGTGTCTGGATGTAGGAAGGTATCACTGTTCATCATATAAGCACAATGGTTACAATTTCTACAAGCTAATGTTCCAGTGCGAACAGACTGCAATCTAGTATTGATATTCCTTTCATAACACAAAAGTCTCTTAAGGCACTTTGGTTCTTATAAGCATAACATTATCACAACCAACATACGCAGTATTTTCTTGAAAGTCTGTCTTCATGTACCCATTCTGAGAGTTATAAATCCACAGTTTTGTTACTCTTTATGTTAAGACCCTGTTTACGATTATTCCCAATGATGTTGGCTTGGATTAGATCAGGTTATTTCTGACCAACAAAGGGGTATATTATGCCGATTGCAAGTCACGTGATATAGTATATTTGGCCAGCTGTTGTAAATGTTCCTGTTTTTATATAGGGAAACCAACAGGACTTCACGTGAGAGGGTTAGGGAACATCTCTATGCAATCAACAAGGAAGATGAAAATAATGCCTGAGCATGCCATATCCCATGATTTTTCACATAAGTTTAAGTTTTTGGTTATCGAATTTGCCACTAGGGGCTCTAGATTAGGGGACTTCAAAAATCACACTGAGCAGGCTGAGATTAGGTGGATCATCAGATTGCAAGCCGATAAAGGGTCTGGGCTCAATGATAGAGTTTCATTGAAACCATTTTTATATGATAGACCTTTGACACATTGATATTTATATGTTTGTTTTTTGGAATGACTAGTTTTTTATAGGTAGTTTTTTTATGTATGTTGTTGTTGTTTGTCTTTCGGCTTTTCCCGGTTAGGGGTCGCCATAGTGGAACTCCGGTCCGCTAATGATTGGCAGTTGGTTTTTATGGTGTTGAGTTGCCAGCCTGATGCCCAACCTTCAACAAAGGCATGCCCATTTAACGCATGTCTTTCAAACACCCACTCGACCGTGGGGAGGACATGCAGACTCCACACAGACGGCACTCCCAACCCAAGCTGAGAATCTAACGGGAGAACCTCTTGCTGTGAGGCAACAATGCTACCACTGCACCACAGCAGAAGTAGGTTTTTTTATGTATGTACTGTATGTTTTTTATTTGTTTTTTTATTTGCTTCTGTATTATTGTTTTAATTTTTTCACAATAATAATAGGCAGTTGTATTTGAAGTATTTCTGCAACAGTCTAGCTTTAAGATCATTAATTGCTTAAGTGTTTTTATTGGTTACTGCAATGTATTTAAATAGTTCAATTGTTGTTCTTGATATTGTCTGAAGAAGAATTATGTTGAACGCGAAAGCGCTTATGCTATTGATTCCTTGGATATTACAGAATTTGAGCCTTTTGTCCGTGGTGTTACCTCTCTTGTTTTATACATTTTGCCACGTTGTCTCTTAGAAGGGCTTCATTCCCAAACTGCTTTTCATGTTTATGTTGTAAACCGAAAAAGTTCCAACTCTTGCACCAGCTATAAACCAACAAAGTTAACTGCAGTACCAGATATTATTGTTAATTGTCATAATTGTGGGGGAAACCGTGAGTCCAAGCGAGAGAAGTGCTTAGCTTTTGGTCAACAGTGCCACACATGTAAAAAATGGAATAATTTCAAAAGGTTCTGTAAATCTAAAGGGGCTCATTCTTTTATTAAAAGAGAGCATTCAAAGAGGCAAGTTAATCAACTAGAAAGCTGCGACCCTAATTGTTATGTTGATGGCGTGTCAGTGCTTGATGAAACAGTCAATGCAGTAGATTTGTGGGCAAAGAATGAAGTGTTTTGTACTGTTATGCTTAATGGGTGACCCATAGAGCTGAAAGTTGATACTGGGTCAAAGTGCAATGTTATGTCAGCAGAAATGTTTGCTAAAGTAAGAGCTAGTGAGAAACTTGATTTGGTAAAGTGTGTGAAGCTTTTTTGCTTACGCTGGTGAAGAAATGCGAACCCGAAGGCTCAGTAGTGGTCTCATGTTACTCTGCTGGGAACAGCCATAACTTGCAATTTTACATAGTCAAGAGGCATGTGCAGTTATTGTTAGGCCTCAGAGACAGTTTGAAAATGGGATTGCTTTCAATTAATGCAGAAGCCCACCATGTAAGCACATGTAACAATGAACATTTCGCACAAACTGTTTTTTCTGAGTATGCTAGTCTTTTCGAAGACAAGTTAGGCAAATTCCCAGTTGTGCATTCCATGAAGTTAGACCATGAAATAAGCCCAGTCATCAGACCAGCATGGAAAGTTCCAGTACCCATGCAAGGCAGCATCAAGGCTGAGCTAGACAGAGTGGTACATCTAAGAGGAATTTGTCCAGTAGATGAAGCAACTAAATGGGTATCTTCCATGGTGGTAGCTCATAAGAAAAGCTCAGATGATATTTGAATATGCATTGACCCAAGAGACTTGAACAAAGCACTAAAACAACCTCCTCATCCAATGCGCTCAGTCGAAGAAGTTGCTGCTCTTATGCCTAATGCCACTGTTTTTCTGTCTTAGATGCAAAAAGTTCATTTTGGCAAACTTTGCATGACCGAAAATCTTCATTACTAACCACTTTAAGTACACCATTTGGAAGGCACAGATTTCTGAGAATGCCATTTGTGATAAATTCTGCCAGTGAAGTATTTCAATGTGCGATGGAACAAAATTTTTCTGGCTATCCATTTGCTATTATAGTAGATGATATTTTTGTAGGAGGCATTGGCGACATTGAACATGACAGAAACCTCAGGAAAATTCTAGAACATGCTCCTGAGGTGAATCTTAAGCTGAATCCTCAGAAATGCAAACTCAAGTTACAAGGAGTTACATATGTGGGTCAATTGTTTGCCATTTCAGTCTTACAACCAGATCCTTCTAAGAAAACAGCAGTTCTTGAGATGCCAACTCCAAACAATGCCACTTCCTTACAACATTTTCTTGTCATGGTCAACTATTTCGGCAAGTTCATTCCATATTTGAGTGAGCTTTCAGCACTGCTCAGAGAGCTGAGATGCAAAGATGTAACCTGGTCCTGGTTGGAACAACACCAAAGAGCATTCAATGTCCTGAAACAGAAAATTGCCAGTCCACCCACCTTAAGATATTATTATGTTCACAAACCTGTAACTCTTTCCTGTGATGCTTCAAGGTTTGGTCTTGGTGCAGTCATTCTTCAAGATGGTAGACCAGTCGCCTGTGCATCCAGAACCCTAACCCAAACTGAGATGAAGTATGCTCAGATAGAGCAAGAGCTCTTGGCAATTGTGTTTGCATGTTCAAAGTTCCATGATTATATTTATGGCCGACCTATTCAAATCGAGACTGACTACCAACATTTGGTTACTATTTTGAAAAAGCCAATGCACACAGTTCCTGTGAGATTGCAACGCATGATGTTAAAATTGCAAAAGTACAATTTTTACTTGGTCTACACAAAAGACAGTCTTCTTTATCTTGCTGATATCTTATCCAGATTGCCTATAAAAACACTGAACAGCATGAAAATGAGAAACCTGATTTTGAAGTCATGGAAGTGAGAAATATTTCTTCCACATGTCTTGATGAGCTTACAACTCTCACAGCTTCAGATCCAGTTCTCCAAAAGCTCAACCACTTTATCAGTCGAGGATGGCTGTGAAAGCAATCTTGTTTACCAATAGAAGTGCAGCAGTATTTTCCTTACAGAGAGGAGATTTTGATGGAAGATGGTATCATCATGAAAGGTCCAAAGTGATTGTTCCAAAATCCTTGCAACAAGAGTATATTAAAATATTGCATCGTGGCCACCCAGGAATTGATTCTAACAAAAGAAGGGCGAGAGGACTACTATTTTGGCCTTCCATGTCAAAAGACATTGAGAAAGAACTTTCAGCTTGTTCTGTTTGTAATAGAACTGAACCACATCAGCAAAAAGTAACCACTTCAGGTAAGCCAGATTCCTGAACTACTTTGGTCGACAGCAACCACACACATTTTCAAATGGAATGGTCAACATTACTTGGTATTAGCAGACTCTTATTCAAATTGGTTTGAGATCGACCTACTTCCTAATTTCATGTCCAATACTGTCATTACCAATTAGACATTTTTCTCTCCATGCTAGTCCGCACAAACTGATTTCTGACAATGGTGCACAGTTTACAAGTCAGCAGTTTACAAGATTTGCTGAAACGTGGGACTTTGTTCATATTACGAGTAGTCCTGAGTACCCACAGTCAAATGGCTTGTCGATTGTGCAGTTCAGAGTGCAAAACAGCTGCTGGAAAAATCTAAACAAGACAATATTGATGTTTTTCTAAATCTGCTTAATCTCAGAAAAATTCCTAACGACAATCAACTTGGTTCACCTGCCCAGAGGTTAATGTCGGGACAAACCAGAACCACACAAAACATCAGTAAGAATTTGTGATTCCAAGTGCTAAAAACAACAAAGCTGTAATAGCTTAACTCCAAACGAAGTTTTTGTCCCAACTGTCCTACTATGACAAAACCAGCAAGCCTCTGAATCCATGGAAAGGAGAGATAGTGAGAATGCATACAGGAAAAGGATTTAATTGAATAGAACTTGTGAATCATTTGTGTGAGGAACTGAGTTCGCTCATAATTGTGTTGCAGGGGATGGAATTTATGCTGAATCAGAAGCATTTACTACAGGTGTCCGAGCCAGTGTTATAGCATCTTGCCTGTTATAAAGACTAATTCTCAGAGTGATTTGTCTAATGTTCCTGTTCCAGAGAACATTTCATCTTCTGTTCCTCTTCCTGAAAGTATCCCTGAAAATCCTCAAGAAGAACATCCTCCGGTGACAGTCCCTGTTGCTAAACCCAGTTCTAATTATTATGTTATGAGGTCAAGACCTAATCCCAAATACACACCAACCTGGACATGATTGCTGTTGTTTGTATATAGCTGTATAATTTGTATGCTCATCTAATTATTTTTCATTTGCATGACAGAGTAGTCAAAGAGAGAGGATGCAATCAGTGTGTGTGTGTGTGTGTGTGTGTGTGTGTGTGTGTGTGTGTGTGTGTGTGTGTGTACACCTTTAAGAGCCATTCCAGTCTATGGGCCATTTTTGTAGTGTGCAGCCGGTGTGAAAGCATGCATGTGTGTAGTAGTCAGTCAGTTAGTTAGTTCATTTAAGTTTAATGTTTCCATTCTCTATCCTGATGTGTTTCTGTGTAATAAACAACTTAAACAAACACCCAGCCTCATCATCTTATTTGAATACACAACACATGAGACACTATGTTTTGAGTTTAATTATAGATTCTTGCATTACATGAATTAGGAGGTTTATAGCCATTTATCTGCGATGGTGGTGCTGCGGTAGCGTTGTTGCCTCATACTAAGATGTTGTCCTGTTCGATTCTCAGTTAAAGCGTCTTCTGTGTGGAGACATGCGTGAATGGGCGTACCTTCGTTGAAGGTTGTGCATCAGGGCTGGCAAATCGGTATGTAAAAATCTACTGCCAATCATTAGTGGACCGGAGTTCCGCTGGCGACCTCAAACCGGGAAAAGCCGAAAGCTACAACAACTATCTAAGTGTTACCATTTGTTCTAGAAGTGTTTAGCTGTATCATGTGTTTTTAACCTGATAGTATTGCTTTTTACTTGTTAATTGAATTGATAGTCTGATTGGATATTTTGATTAAGTAACCTAGTATTTAAAAGATTGTCAAGGTGGTGGTTTCTATTTCTATCTCTGATGAAGTCCATATTATAATTATGGATGATAGCTCTAAGACTGTAATACATTTTATTTTATATATTTACTCTATCCTCTATGGATTTATTTCTGGTTAGCACTACAGGAGTTTTCTTATACTGGCATTTAAAAGTTGGATCTGTTAACAAAATGCTCGTAGAGTACAGAAGTGAGTTGCATCTGGTGGTTATTCACATTCTGTCAGCATTGTCTCCACAACTCCTGCCCTACAAGCTTCACCTGCATCAGGTACCTCTGCCCCAGCTGCTGCTGCAGGGGTAACCTCCAGGTGCATTAGTAGTGTGCATGGTGATTTTGTCACCCATCAGGAGCTGACAGGGATGGTGGAAGGCATTATGGAGCGGGGCCTTGGTTACTGAATAAACAGGGTTGAGAAGGTCCTATGTCGTACTGCTAAAACGATGCCATGTCTAACACTGACACAGGCAAATGACACAGGAGACAAGTATGATAGTTCTGAGGGTGAGGACCAGATTCTCACTGTTGTCAGGCTGGGCATTGATGCACTTCCAGGTGCCATACCTATCCACAATCATGATGTCTCCAGGATTTTGTGTCCATCACCACCTCTGTCTGTCTTTTATGTCTTGTATATCTGTACCTGCTACCTAAACTTCCACTTCCCTACCTACCTCATCCTCTCATTCCTAATCACCTTCCCCAGCATACCTCTCTCTACAAAAAAAAAAATTATGCCTTAGCTTTCTACTTTGCCTATATGTCATTCTAACCAGTAAAATGAAGCAAGTAGTGTCAGAACAATCACTAAAAACGTCTAGAATAATAGACACCACTGTAGAAAGCACCATAAAACAAATCTTTTGGTATAAAAAGCAAGTTTTAATCTGTTTTAATGCACAACAGTATAAATATGTTTTTGTCCAGCAGACTTCATCAGATAACATTCAGTAATGGATTCACAGCTTTATGTAGTGACATCAAAATTCACTGGCCAATCATAAACACTGTTCTCATAAAAAAAACTGTTCAAAAACACTTAATAAAGCTTTAACTTAGTTATAAATATTGCTAGACTACTTTAAGTACATATAAAAATGTTCATATAAAATTTTACTTAAAATTTATAATTAAATCATTTATTTAATTTCAGTACTAAAACGCTGTATGTAAAAAACATTGTTCTGCAGTTTTGCACCCTCTAGTGGGCATTTAAAATATAACAACCAAACTACAAAATGTCACAAGTCAAAATATGAAAAGCACATAGAAAAGAATATCACACTATTACAAATCAACTTGTAATATACACGTATTTACATAGCTGGCTATAATTTAGCCACCCTTAATTTTAACACAGGGGCTCTATTTATATGTCCATCAAGGCCAGGAAAAATACTGGCTTCAAGTTTTATTTGCCAAAACAACTCAATATATTCCAGTTTGGTTTCCCATGGCCCACCCCTTAGGTCTACTAAAACGTTTTCAAGAACAAAAAAAAAAAAATGCAAAAGCTGCTTGGCCAGCTGACTCAGCTGGTCGAATTATTGACTCCAACTGGCCAGTCACTTGCTAGAATCCTTGCAGGAGGCCTTGGGAAGCCAAATGAGAAGGATGGAACTACAAATGGCTTTTCAGAAGCAACGAGGGAAGGTGAAATGAGGGACATTGGTGCAAATGCTATTAACAGGCAGCTTAATGCTCTTTCAAGTTTAAATGGCATTTCAGAGGACCTAACAGGTATTCCAAGGATTTTTGGAAGCCAAAATGTAGTACTGGAGCCTGAAAGAACTATAAACCCTAATGGGGCTGGTGAAAGGAGGACTGCAACACCAGGTGACTGTATTAATCATTTTAAAGCCTTAAGGCAACCCATTGACTTTGAAAGTTGGTTAAAAAACTAATAACAAGCTTACTTTTTGTTCAGGTGACAATGTGTTCATTGAAAATGTTGAAGTGGACAGTTACTAACAAAGTTTAGACAAGCTTTTTAAATTATTGTTAAAATATAAAGCTTTAAGTATTGACATGGACTACTTGGAAGAATTTCTTAAGCAGGAAATTGTTCCTAAGGGGCTGAGGATCTGGATGCACCTCAACAATGCCCACATAGAGTCAGAATACCATAAAGAGCTTTTAGAAATTTTTACCAAATGTGGATTGGACATTGTCTGGGTAATTATTAGACAGAACCTGAAGGCTTTAGAAACCTTACAGGGGGAAATTAGTGAGATTAACAAACGTATTGTTAGTGACCTATTGTTTATGGTTGATTCAGAGAAAGAAAAATATCACCAGTTAAGACATAAGGCTGAGGAAAAATGTAACCTGAATATTAAGAGAAAAATTAAGAAAATGCAGAGGGACCTACAGGAATATAAGGAAAAGCATAGCTACCCCAATCCTAAGTCTTTTAAAGTGAATATGCCATCTGGGGAAGGTGAGCAGGGTGTTGAAAGTATCCATGAAAATAAAGTTAACTACAACCACAGGGTACCTGAAAGGAGTGAACAGGATGTTTATGATGTAAATAGCTTGGATGATTTTCCTGTACTTCGGAGGTCTGAAAGAATTATGAATAAAAATGGGGCCCAACAGCAACAGGATTTTTCCTTCAGGAAGGGGGCTGAAGGAAAGACAGAGAACTTAATGACAAAATTTGTTAGAGTTTTAGATGAAAATGTTATGACCTTGGATAATTTCCACATTTTTAATTATAGTGACATGGATGTTGCAATGGAACACTTTTAACATTTTTCCAAGGGTTTTAAGTTCATCCCTAACAAGTTGTGTAATGTGACTAATTTAATACTGAACTTGAAAATGTTCACTAGAAATTTGAATTTAGAAATTTTCTTTGATGGAAAGGGTAGTAATGCAAATAGTGAAATGCTAAGGAGAAAAAGTGTGTTTAACCCCTGACTCCATCCACAATTGGCAAACTCTGAAAGGGTGGCTGAAAAACAATTCAGGGAGTTTAATTCCAAAAAAATAGATTTGGCCCCAATCTCACCAAAAATGAAAATGAAATTTAATTTTTTTTAACAACAATAAAGTTAGGGTTATGAAACCAGAGGGGGGGGGGGTAGTCCTGATGAACTCGATTCTGTATGAAGGCAAGATGCTGAACATTTTAGGGGATACCGAAACATATGCCAGGGTCTCAAAGAATGAAATTAGCATTGCATATAGGAATATAGACTTGGTTATTCAGAATCTTTTCCTCAAAGGCATTATGGATGTAGGGACCTTAAATTATGTAAAAAATGATAAACCAAAAGTACCTACAATTTTCAGTATCCCCAAGGTTCATAAAGACTCCAACCCCCCCCCCCCACCCCCAAGGCTGATAGTTGCAGCTGAGGACTCCAAAACTGCCCCCCTTGCCAAGTTCCTGGACCAAAAACTAAGATATCTGTGAGGAACCGAGAATGAAATTTTAAAAGATTCATGGGATTTTCTTAAAAGTATTCCCCCAACCCAAGAGATAGATAAGATACTGTTTGTGACCATTGGTATAAAGGACTTATTCTTGGTCATCCCACGTACTGAAGGGCTGGAAATGTTTGAGGAGGCATTGGTATTGAAAGGTAGAGGGAACCAAAATGATTTTTGGTTGTATTTAACATTGATGGAGCTGGTTTTAAAGAATAATTTCAACTTTTTTAATGGTGAGTTCTTTTAACAAATAAAAGGAGTGGCTATGGGTGCCAACTGTGCCCCCATATATGCCAGTATAGTATTGGCCATGTGGGAGGACGAATTCATCCTGAATTCTCAATTTATAAACTGTTGGTTAATGTACAAAAGATTCTTGCATGACATATGTATTTTTTTGGATTGATTCAGACTCTAAGCTAACTGAATTCATTACTTATATTGAAAATATGACAAGTTTTTTGAAGTTCACCCATAATGTTATGAGTGATAAAATGAACTATTCAGATGCAACCATACACAAATTTGGTGGTGGTTTTAAGTTTACAGTATTTAGAAAGGAAACATACTCCAATTCACACTTGCACTACATCACTGCTCACCTCATGTTCCAGAAAATAAGTATTGTTAAGGGACAGTTCATGTGGGCCAGTAGAATGACCTCCGAGGACATTGATTTTCAGTTAGAATGTGAAAGATTAGTAAGTCTATTTCTAGAAAGGGGGTACCCCGTTGAGTCAATTGAAAATATAAGGAAAGAGGTGGTTGAGAATAGGAAGGAGAAATTGTATCCGTTATTGGGGAAATCAGTATCTGCTCTTGATGCAAATTTGCAAAATGAGATGGTGGCATCCTTTGATAGGGCATTTGTTTTGGAATATAATGGTGACTCCAAAATTAGTAGGTGGGTTATTATGGAAGAATGGAACAAATTTACTGAGTTCACAGATCTAACTGTGGTGAAGTCTAAAACACTTCATAGTACATATAAGAAAAGTAATAACCTTAAGGAGCTGCTTGAAAAAGGGAATAGGATGGGACAAGCTGCTAACACCTACAAAATAGTGGGTACTTTCAAAGGTGGGGCATGTATGCAATGCACCCACATTTTAAATGCAGATAAGATTTTTATTCCTGGCAGAAATGTAGACATTTTTTCTGATTCTTTTTACTACTGTAATTCAACGGGGGTGATTTATTTGGCTACCTGTGACCCCTGCAGGGATTTCTATATTGGAAAAACTGAAAGGAAACTAAGAAGATGCATTTATGAGCATTATAGAGACATTATTACTCACAAAGACACTAATGCACTTTACAAACACACAAAAATGTGCACAGGGGCAACATTTCATTTTTGTTTTGTTCTTGAGAAAGTTTTAGTAGACCTAAGGGGTGGACCATGGGAAACCAAACTGGAATATAGAGAGTTGTTTTGGCAAATAAAACTTGAAGTCAATGTTTTCCCAGGCCTTAATGGACATCTAAACAGAGCCCCTGTGTTAAAATTAAGGGTGGCTTAATTATAGCCAGCTATGTAAATACGTGTATATTACAAGTTGATTTATAATAGTGTGATATTCTTTTCTATGTGCTTTTCATATTTTGACTTGTGACATTTTGTACTTTGGTCGTTATATTTTAAATGCCCACTAGAGGGTGCAAAACTGCAGAACAATGTTTTTTACATACAGCTTTTTAGTACTAAAATTAAATAAATGATTTAATTGTAAATTTTAAGTACAATTTTAATATGAACATTTTTATATGTACTTAAAATAGTTTAGCAATATTTATAACTAATATAAAGGTTTATTAAGTGTTTTTGAACAGTTTTTTTTTATGAGAACAGTGTTTATGATTGGCCAGTGAATTTTGATGTCACTATATAAAGCTATGAATCCATTACTGAATGTTATCTGATGAAGTCTGCTGAACAAAAACATATTTGTACTGTTGTGCGTTAAAACAGATTAAAACTTGCTTTTCATACCAAAGGATTTTTTATGGTGCCTTCTGCAGTGGTGTCTATCATTCTGGAGCTATATGTCATCTTGACACACTTGAGTTGGTCCAGTTGGCTATACAATATTATCCTGTTGCTGTCACCCATCCCTAGTGTGGTGACTCTCCAAAGTCATGCAATTCTTTGTACAATTCTACATTTATTTTGTGAAAAAGTGGATTGCTGTGGTGTTGTCACACCACCCTGCTGCAAATTCCTGTATATTTCCCCTTTGTCCTACACTCTGCTTGCCACCCCCATTTTCACCACTGTCCTAACCACTCCTTTTTTCACATGTTTAATCTTGTCAAAAAATACAATCAGGCACTACACACATGACCAGGAATGGCTCATTAACAATTCTTCACTTTTTTTAATACTCAGCATTTGTTCCGTGGGTGACATCACACATCAGTGCTGAGTGGTGATGAAAGTTATGTGACTTCCTAAGGCCAAAGCTGAAGATTTTACTTTCAGCTGTACTAGTCTGAATACTTTGGTGCAAATGTGCTTAAATCTTCTGTGCTATGGGAATACAGAGTAAAAGCAGGCTAATGGCACCACTGTGGAACAGTTACTGTAGCAGTTCTTCCGCTCCTGGATATAATAAACTAGATGTTCCTATGTGGCATGTTTAGATAATTCCCTCATCTGTAGACTGATGTTTTTATATAGTGTCATGGATTCAATTATTATTTCATGTTATTTTATATTCCCATCATATCATTAATTGCAAACATCTGCATTTATCTATATGTGCAATATGCATGGGTTCCATTATTATTTCATGTTATTTTATATTCCCATCATATGGTTAACTGCAAACATCTGCATTTATCTATATTTGCAATATTTCATTAACATAACATTTGAATAGTGCAGCAAGAAAGCATTTGCAAAAGCATCCCTGCCCCAAAAGGAAGACTTAGTAATCCCCCTTATCCTGCTCATGTTCTAATGTTGGTTCTACTGTCCTACCCCTTCTTCTCCCTATAGCAAACACTTTATTGTACAGAGCATGGCAGAGTAATAATGAGGAAATACGTGAGAATAACACACCATGCAGATGGTCCTACATGTCCCCGAAAAAATGCTGTTGCTTTTTCTCACTTCATTTCTCTTTCTCTCTGTTTACCCCGACTGCTTCAGTAAATTGTCACTGTCCTTCAATTGTGTAATTTAAAGTTTGTGAAGGAGGAGTTCTTTTGTGGTGTGATGAGATAATTCTTATATATATATATATATATATATATATATATATATATATATTTTTTTTTTTTTGCATGCTTTCAAGGGTTCTAATCCAGGCACTACCTAAGTGTTGCTGACTGCTTTTAATACACTGTTTTATACTGTTCCTACATATTGTTATGAGGCACCATTCTCCTGCTTCTGTCAGAAGCCGCTTAGTCCCCCACCTCCCTCTCCCCATCTTTGTATCTTCTCCCTTCTGTCTCACTGGTCTTACTCCTTCTCTGCATTTGCACAGTTTCTGGTGATGAGCATCAGTTGCAACTTATGCTGAAAGGAAGTACACACCTTATGGCAAAATCATGTCAGTTTTTCCCTTTGCCCAAAAGACTGTTGTGCCATTCATGCTACTGTGCTTAGCTATGTATAGTCAGGATAATCTACTGTTGAACAAGCCGAATAGTTAAATGTACAGCATACAGTTGTCATGAGGGTAATGAGTAATACATACATTCCCATTTTCTGTGATCTGTAGTCATAGAGGAACGTTGTGAAGTAGGAATGTATATATGTTGTGTTTAGATAATATTCAGGTCTGTAGATTTTTCTGGAATACTGTCAAGCTTTCAATCTATATGCATGTCAGTGTTTTTGAATGCTTGTTATGACTCCTGTGGGTGTAGCTGTTTGCTCCACATTTTCTTACCACAATGTTATCCTGTTGCTGTATTAGTGTGTTTGCTCCTTGTTGTGAAGAATGTCTTGTACAGATTGTGCCTGAATAATAAGGATGATGAAGCAAACAGTAACACAATGCAAATATGTGCAGAAATGAACCATAAAATAATCTATCATGTCTGTATGTATATTCTTGTCACCAGTTGTCCACCTTTTCTCACCCCTTCTGTGCCATCAAATAGGATCCCTATTAATTATTCGAACTTTTCAAAGTTCGAATGTCATATGGTCGACACCATATGATCGAACTTTGAAAAGTTCGAAGGTTAAAAGCAAGGGCTCCATACAGTGCAGAATGGGAAAATTTCCCTTTTCTGCACTGAAGTGCGATCTTGGATTTGGTATATTTAAGTAGGGGGGTGAGGGGGGTGCAGGGGGGCTTGTCCCCTGCTCAGAGCGTTCAGGTAAGTTTTTGTTTTTAATTTTTTATTATAATTTCGAAGTTTTAAACTTCGCTCATATGTTGTCGAACATATGAGGTTCGAAGTTTTGAAACTTCGAATATATAATATAGACCCATCAAATAAACCTCCTTGATTCAAAATTTATTTATTTATTTTATTTATTTTACATTTGTTAACCGGGCTAGTCTAGCTGGATATATGTCCATTTTCAGTAGAGGCCCGGGGAGAAAAGCTCCAAGCATGAACAGTGACAAAGTTAACAATATATAGAAACATAAAGGATTACAGTACAGTCTAGTATTAGTCTTAAAAGGAGTAATAATGATACATTTTTGAACTACAACAGTTAACAGTTTATAGAAACATACATGACTACAGTAGAAAGTAGAATTAGTCTAAAAGGAGTAATAATAATACATTTTACATTATAGCAGGTTTAATAGAGATTCTGCTAACTAATTATTCAACACACAGTAGAAGGTATGTGCAAGTCTTGGATAGGGAAGAGAGCACAAGTGTTATTCTCATCATTCAAAGAAAGAGAAGTAACTTGTATTGGAGACTTAGGTTAAAGGAGTAGGGAAAGGGGTAAGTAAAAGAGTAAAGACAGATCTCAGTCTGGATTAGTGCATGGACAAAGCCAATGAGTTTTTAGATGTTCTTTAAGATGTTTTTTTTTAAAAGAGAAGTAGAAGCAAGGGTAGATAATTCTGAGGGAAGCTGGTTCCAGATTTTTCCTGCAGTGTTTGAAAAGAGTGAATCCCCAGCTTTGTTATTAGCTTTATTTGAGGAAACTAGAAGCTTATTAGCAGAGCGTAGTGTGGATAGATTTGTATATGGTGTAATGAGATTAGTAAGGATAGGGGTGTTGTTAGGGTGGTATAGGATCTTTTGCGTAATGAGTAATTGTTGACAGAGTATATGGTTTTTCAATTTTAGCCATCCTATTTGTTTGAGGTTAAGGCAGTGGTGAGTTTTAAAGGGGGAGCTTGTGATGAATCTAGCTATGCTATTATAACAGGTGGAGAGTTTCGAGAGGTTATTTTTGGAGAGGTTAGTATATATAACAGAGGCATAGAAAAGGGTAGAAATGAGGTGGGTTTGGGCAATAGTTTTCTTAGCAGAAGGGGTAAGGAAGGCTTTGATTCTATAGAGGGTACCAAGTTTTTTATTAACAGACTTTATAGTGGAGTTGATGTGTTCATCATAGCTGAGACGATTATCAATAGTTACACCTAGAAGGCGGGTTGTAGTATCTGGGGTAATGTTAGTACCATTGTTAGAAGTTATAGAGAAGAATGGAGTAGGTGATTTGTGAGTAGGGGTAAAAAGCAGTAATTTATTTTTTTTTGGATTTAGGAGGAGGCAGTGTTGCATAAACCAGTTTTCAACATTTTGAAAAACAATTTGGGTAAGGGAGTGGAGAGTGGCTTTATTCTTGGCGGTACAGATTAAGGTGGAGTCGTTGGCATATTGAATACATGTGGCTTGAGGTATGTTGTTGTGTAGATTGCTAATAAATAAAGAAAAGAGAAGGGGACCCAGGATAGAGCCCTGGGGTACTCCAATACTGACTAGTAGTAGTGAAGACAAATTGTTCTGCCAAAGTACTGCTTGCTGTCTATTTTCCAGATATGAACTAAACCATTGTATAGCTTGAGGGTTGAGAGAATGGGCATTTAGTTTGTCTAGTAGTAAGTTATGGTTAACCATATCAAAGGCTTTAGACAGGTCAATAAATAGAGCAGAGGAAAATGAGTTATTGTTACGATTTTTATTTATGGAATCTGTAAAGGATAAGAGGGCAGTTGATGTGCTATGGAATGGTCTAAAGCTGTGATGGCAGTTTGCAAGTAGGTTATTTTGTAATAAGTGGTTAAGTACTTGTTTGTGAACACATTTTTCCATGATCTTAGCTAAAGGGGAAAGTAAGGCAATAGGGCGATAGTTTGAAAGCTCACTGGAAGGACCACCTTTGTGTAGCGGGATAATATGGGATATCTTCCATAGAGCAGGGATTTTGCCTTCCGAAATAGTTCTGTTGATAATGATGGAGATGGGATATGCTATGGCTTTTGCGGCTATTTGTAGGAATTCAGATGGGAGACGGTCAGCAGAAGGGGTGCAAGGTTTCAGTTTTTGAAGTAGCTTACAGATGAGGAATGTAGATACAGGCTGTATCTGAAAGGTAGGTAGTAAACTATTGCAGGTGTTAGTTTGGGAAGTGGTGAAAGGTGGTAAAGAATTAGCCAAGGTTAGAATGGCTTCGGTAAAGTAGTTATTAAAGGCATCAGGGATCTGGGTGGAGTTATTATGGTTGAAGCCAGTTGGGTCTGGAGTAGTGGTGTTGCCTGGCTGAAGAAGTTTGTTTATTCCTGACCAAAACTTTTGAGGAGTTTGTTGGTTGGTTTGTTATAGTTGAATGTAGAAATCTTTTTTATATCTAAGAATATCCTTCTTGGTGGCATTTCTTATCCGTTTATAGTGAAGGTGGTTTGTTGGGCATTTGGTAGCTCTCCATTTTGCCCAGATTTTATTTCTAAGGAGTATCTTCTGCCTAGTTTGTTTTGTGAGCCATGGGGCAGATTTGTTTTTTATTCTAGTAGTGCGAAAAGGAGCATGGCAGTCAAGTATTTGAAGAAAGTTAGTATTAAAGTAAGTAACGGATTCATCAAGTTCTAGATGGGTTAGTGGTGACCATTCACATGCTTGCAACTCAGGAAGCTGTCAGGATTAAAGTATCTTTTTGAGCGGGAGGTTTTGATGTTATGGGTGTTTGGAAGATGGACTTTTTGTCTAATAATGTAGGTAAGCATGTGCTCGCTAATGTCATCTGGAAGGGTTCCAGGAGTATAAGTTTCAGGGTGGCTATTAATAAGGATCCAATCCAGAGTAGTTTCCTTGTTACTAGGTTTGTGGATTCTTGTAGGAGTTGTTATTAATTGTGTGAAACCAAAGAGGTTTATGTGATTGGTAGGATTCATAGAACTGCAAATGGACCAGTCTATGTTAAAGTCACCAAGCACAATGGTCTTCTGGGGTAGTTGTGTAGAGATGTGATTGAGTAGGTTCTCGAGAGTACTGGTATTATTACCTGGGGGTAGATACATACAGAGTAGGTAGATAGATTTGGAATTATTGATTTGGAGTTTGGCAGTTAGGATTTCAGAATTGGTGGCAAATGATGGAAGCTCATTAATGGGGGAAATTTGGAGGTTAGATTTATAGAGAATGGCTATACCTCCACCTTTTTTGTTTTTTCGGTCATTTCTAAGGATGTTATAACCCAGAGGGGTAATTTCCTGGTCTAGAGTAGATGGTTTAAGCCAAGTTTCCGTAAGACATAGTATGTCAAATGAGTGTACATCAAGGAGAGCATGTAGATGGGAAATTTTATTGTTAACGCTTCTAATGTTAAGGTGGCCTATGAAGAGGGAGTTGCAAGGTTTTGTTAGTGTAGAGACTGTAGGCAATGTTAAATTGATTGGGTTGTTGGTATAGTTATTATTGGGGCCAGGATTTGGATGAATATCACTGTCTAGGAGGGGGTGCTGCTGGGGGTGTTGTAGAGATTTAAGGAGTTTATAGTGGTTATTAAGATTCTTTTTGGAAGAGAAATAGCTAATGTGGGTTGCTCTGTGAAATTTTGGAAGCATATAGTTGGACTTACAGGTTATGATGCTGTGGTTAAGGGAGAAGATGAAAGAGGGTGTTAGTGTTTGACGGATGTAATGGTTTTGTTCAGGGAGAGAAAGATATTCAAAGGAGCTGAGTAAGTAAGGTATGGTAAGACAGGCCAATGTGGTGGTTAGGAGTAGTATGTTTAAGAAAATATGTTTATTTGATGAGGCCATGGTAAAAAGTAATTTTTAGTAGGGATAAGACAGTATAAATAAGTGTTGTAGAAAGAAGAAGGGAGTTATGGAAGGGATAGAGCAGGGTACAAAATAATGAGGGAAGAGATTAGAAGAGATTGAAAATGAGGTAAAGTTGGGAAGGAAAGTAGTGTAGTGGATAGTTAGTAATGGTTAGGGGTGGTAAATAAGGAAATTGGGTAGTTTTAATTAGTAGAGTGAGATAGGGGAGTGGCATGGAGATGGAGAGGTGAGTGATAGGATAAGAAAGGAAGGAGGGAGTGGTTAGTGAAGTATAAGTCTAGAACCTCTGGGGGTGGGTGGGAATTGGGGGTAGGGTAGGGGAGCGGAGTGAGCCCGCAGGGCGAATGGAGCAGGTAGAAACAGGCAAGGAGCAGAGCAGCTGGAGGAGAAACAATCAGTCAGCAGAGCTGAATACTGAAAGTAAGTGAAGTAAGCCTGAAGTGGGAAGGAGCAGGGATAAGTATGGAGTGTCTATGAAAACAGGGAAGTGTAGCAAGTTAGAATAAAGGGTTCAATGTGAAGTAACAGAGTAGTTCTAGGTCAGATCAGTATAGTGTAAAGCAAACAAAATAAAAAAGGGGTGAGCAGGAGAATTAATAGAAGGGACAGGAGTGCCCCCTACTGGGCAAAGCTAGAATTACAAGCAGTTGCAGTATGGGGGAAGGATGCAGTTCTAGTTAAGGGAGGGAGAAAAGCTAGTAAAAGAGGTAGTAAGAGGTGGTAAAGGTGATTAGTGTACAAGGTAGCTAGTATGGGGGGGGGGCTTGCTGGACGACCTGGCTCAGGGCGAGCTTTGAACCCCTGAAGCAACAGTGGACGGTGGTAAGTTTTACAGGTAGGACACAGATAACATACTTTCTTAAATCCTTGAAGGTGGGAGCTGGGAGTAGTGGCTGAGAGAGAAAGCCACGGCTATTTGTTGGTCGGGTCCTTTGTCACCCGTTAGGTAGGTTCTCAGAAAAATGTGGTCTGGAACAGCACAGTGAAGAGCAGGGAACAGAGATGTTTTTTTTGGGAGCAATAAAATTGCTCCCAAAAAACATATTTCTACCAGCAGTAACATGATTGGCCCTCATGTGTATCATAATACACTTGTAGCATACATCTAAGGATTGAAGAACTGCAACTGTCATGATAAATGTGTAAATCATGACACCTTAAGCATGACCATATCACGTATCAGTTCAGTATTCCATCAGATTCAGACATGGTTTCATGTGTATTCTGCTTATTTATGCAAAAGTCAGCACAGAGCACCATAGCCTATTTCTAATTCCCATTCTAAGTTCAGCACCTCAAGATATGATTGCACATGTGGTATTACTTTGCCTTCAGTAGTGCAACTGAGCTTCTCGGCACTGTGTTTAGGCAGTGCGTAAAAAAATATTTAAAGCAAATGTTTCTTTGTTTCGGTTGTACAATGTCTGTATGTCTTTACTGAATTTTAAAAACAAGGTATCTGGATTTCAGAGTGATGTTGACTGAATTAAGTCAATCTGCTAATGTATATCTGCGCTGCAATGGTTTTACTTGCAACTGCATTACAATAGTGGGTAACCTTTTCAGACGTAACCCATCACTGTTATTCTGAAGTTGTCTGTTTGTACTGTCAATGCACATTGTGCAAGCATGAGACAACACAAGTGATGGTGTCACTATAAATGTTTACTATTTCCATGCAATCATCCTGGAATGAAATGACAGGAAGGCTTCATTGATAATCCACTGATTTACAATTGTGACTGTGATAGAAACCACCATACTGTGAAACAGGTACATGTCCCTCATAGTAACACAATGTACATGAATGACAGTACATAAATCTTAGCAGAGGAGTATGCCATAACGGGTCTATATTACGTCAAACTCACAGGAGTTTGAAAGTTGTAATATCGAATCCAGTAGTCTGAAATACGAAAATAGTGAAGCCACAGCACACCAATTTTTTTCCCCAGGGAAAAAAATCGGTGGGCCATTTTCGGGGCTTTGCTAATTTCTCCACTGTGGTGTGATCTCGGAGATGGTATATTTAGGTAGGGGGTGTGGGGGGCAAAGCCCCCTACTTTAATTTAAGTTTAAAGTGTACGTTTTATTTATTTATTTATTTTATGTCACTGAACAGCGATTTTTTTCCCAGGGAAAAAAAATTGCTATTCTGTGTTTTTGTTATTATTGGGTTTTGAACTGTACAGTTCGATATTATAACATTCAAACTCCTGCGAGTTCGACTTTGTAATATAGACCCTACCATTACATGGGCCAAGCACAGTGTTGTTACACTGGCCTGTCCACATGGATGCATTTGTCCCTAATCACAGTGCCAGCGGTTGCAAACAGTGAAGTTTTACTAAGTACAAATGTGCATTTTCAGATTAAGTCTTATTTTACAAGTGGCACTTGGATCTATAGATCATGTAGCTAGAGAGGTAGGAGGTTCAATTCCTTCCATGGAAACTTTTGTGTGGGGGGTGGAGATCTAATGACAGGTAAGCTACACCTCAGTGTCAAAAGTGCTGTGCCCCCATCTGCTGAGGACAATACATTTAACTCATGACGCAGCTCTGTCAGCACTTTATTCCATTTTTAACAGAAATATTGTCTCTCCAACCTACTGATGAGGTCATCATGTCAAAAGTGCACTTTTTTTCCCTTAGACATACTTCTTCTGTGGCATTTATGACTAATGCTACTTTCTGTAGACTGTGAAACAAGCTAGGCAGGAGGTTCAATTCTCAAAGTCGGGAATGCGTGCGTGTGTGTGTGTGTGTGTGTGTGTGTGTGTGTGTGTGTGTGTGTGTGTGTGTGTGTGTGTGTGAGGAGGGGGGAGTTAGTGACAGGTAGGTAATGCCTCAATGTTAAAAGCATTATGTTCAATTACAATGAAAAATATATATTTAATGTTTGCCACAGCTCCTGCTGTACTCTATCTCCCTTTTAACAGAGTCATCCTCTCCACAACAAACTGATGAGGTCATCATGCCAAAAGAGCACTCTCTCCTCTTACAAATATTTTTTTTTCTGTTGCATTTCCAACTAATGCTGTGTTCTGTAGATGGTGTAATTGAACAGGTAGGAGGTTCAATCTTTGCAGTGAAGAACTTGTGTGTGTGTGTGTGTGTGTGTGTGTGTGTGTGAGTGTGTGTGTGTGTGTGTGTGTGTGTGCGCACGCGCGCGCACGGCTATAATGTTAGGCATATATAGCTTCTTGATCAGACATGCTGTATCAACTTCTGAGTCAAAATTTAATCTGGATGAGAATTCCATCATCCCTTATCCCAGTTTTGCCACAAACATCTTCTCTGCAACACACTGATTAGGTCATCATGTCAAAAGTGCACTTTCTTCTCATAAGAGTCAGATTTTTTTTCTGTCATGCTTCCAGCTAACACTGTGTTTTTTTTAAAATTGTGTAACTAGTTAGGAATGTGGTTTGTATCTAACAGTGGTGAACTTGTGCATTTGTGTGATTCTACTGTCATGGAAGTAAAGTTTCAACAATAGCTATGGTGTGTCCACTTCCATTGAAGAGACAACTTTAACTTTGGACTCAACTCCCTGTGCATTTTATCCCACTTTAACACAAACTTTTCTCTACAACACAGTGATGAAGTCATCCTGTCAAAAGTCCACTTTTTTCCCCTTAAGAGTCATTCTTGCCCTCTGGCATTTGTAGCTAAACATTGTTCTATACACTGTTAATTATCCAAGAAGGAGGTTCATTTCTCCCAGTGGGTGTGGATACAATGTCAGGTATGTATAGCTTCCTGAACAGACATGCTGTATCAACTTTCAGTTAGCAGAATATTTTAACATGGGATAGGATGCCCCCATCCACTTATTCCACTTTTACCACAAACATCTTCTCTGCATCACAGTAATGGGGTCATCATGTCAAAAGTGCAATCTTTGCACTTATGACTCAGACTTCACCTGCAGTGCTTGCAACTAATTCTGTGTTCCACAGATTATATAAATAGATAGGCAAGTGGTTTAAATCCAACACTGGTTAACTACTTTGACGGTGTGCATTAATTTGAATGTGTGGGACTCCACATATCTGCTGACCTCATAAGACCCAAATGTAGTGAAAGTTTTGAAACATGAGGAGAATAACTCTAAGGTAACTTTTCTGCTTAATCTAGCAGAAGCATATTGGCATCAAGCAGGAATGGAAATCAAACCAGAAGTAGATAAAAGTCAGGCAGCAACTGAATGTCCTAAGAAACAAAAGAAAGAATATAAGGTGAAGGACCAGATGAGAAGGCAAAAAATGTGGAAAATGCATAAATATAGTTGCAAGTATAGAAAACTTCTGGAAGAACCTCATGTTGCTCAGGAATGAAAGCAGGAATGGTTACGGAGAGGCAAACTCAAACCAAGAGATGAAAGGTTATTATTGGCAGCCCAAGGTAGTGGGCTGTGTACACATTGCTTTACAAATTCCATTGAACATGTGGGAGAAACAGACAAATGTAAGTTTTGTAAAACAGAACTGGAAACAGTTGCACACTTCATTGCTGGTTGTGACATACTAATGGCAGAAGGACTGTATACAGAAAGGTATACTAATGTGGCAAGACTGTTGCATTGGGGATTGTGCAAACATTATGGTATTGAAATAGCTGAAAAACACTGGAAATGAGCCACAGAGCATCATAGAAAATGATGAACCCCCAGATTCATCAAGCAGCCATGCAGGAATAAGTTATTCCTGCACGGCATGGTCTATTCCCATTCAGCACGGCAGCAAGCCATGCATATGTAGGAAGGCGAGCTGCTGTGCTGAAAACGGACATGGTCCCATGTACGAGCGCAGGGGGTGTGTTTGAGAGCAGAGCTCTCACAATATACACACCCCCTGCACTCCAGAATTGCCTTTCAGCAATTTGAAACAAGCGAGAATGCTTGTAATACCCCCAACCTGTCAGGATAAGAAATCTGGTCAAAGCCATAAGGTCCACAAGAATGCATACAGTCACAACTAATAAACACCAAAAGGCACTAAGCAGAGCTGGGGATCCTAAAAGTATGCTGTAAAGCCAGGTCCATAGAAAAGCTTTATTCAATACACTTATTTTACAATAAAACAAAAATTCATTGAATTAAGTGCTTTGAAGAAGTATCTGAATAAGCAGAGGTGAAAGTGCTTAATTCATTGACTTTTTGTTTTATTTTAAAATAAGTGTATTGAATAAAGCTTTTCTATGGACCTGGCTTTACAGCATACATTTTGGGATCCCCAGCTCTACTTAGTGCCTTTTGGAGTTTCAAAACCATAAGGGACAATTGTTCCTACCAAGACAAATGTTGTTAGTATAACACATTTAGCATAAGCACACAGCACATACCTCCCAACCCGTCAGAGTAAGGAATGTGGACAAAGCCAAAAGGGACAATCATGCCACAAAGCAGAAAGTTCATAGAATAACAGGTTCAGCATTAGCATAGATATTCTTAAGGGTACAAATAAAATAACACAACAAATATTTTTTTTAAACATGCAATAAAGTTTAAGCATTGCTGCGCGGGTGTGCCCATTGCTTAGCTATGGTCAGTCCAGCTTAAACAGCACAAGAAGTTAAATAGCAAAAGACAGCCAGCCCACACAGTGCTGCCATAGTGTAGTGGGTAGAGCATATGCTTTACAAGCAGTCATTCCTGGTTCAATCACCAATTTCCATTTTACATGTGAAAGGAGTACATAAACATTTTTTTAATAATCAGCTACTACATAACATATTTGTTAACCAGAGTACTGTAGTAGGTCCAGATGTGAGGTGTCAGTTTAATAAAGTAGTGAAACCACCATATAAACACAAGTGCCCATACAGTATAGTCACACATGAATAAATGTAATGAAAGCACATTGGGGGATGTCCAGGAAAGTAAACAAATTTATAATATGTAATGAAAGATAAATCAATTCCATACAGCAGATAGTCTATAAAATAAAAAAATAAGCAATGCTAAGCATTGCACAGCTCTGCTTGCCAGGTGTAAGCATTGTGCAAATATGACTGCTAAGCAATGAGTAGCCCAGCTAAGTGGATTTGCCCATTGGTAAGCAGTGCTGTACCTGCCCCTTTAAGCACTGCCAACCTTAGCTAGGCAGGTTTGCCCGTAGCTTAGCTTAGCACAGCATATTCAAAACTGTCCAATCACAGCAAAGGGTGGGAAATTGGCCATATTTAAACCACACAGGTGGGAATACAGCTCATAACTGGTTGCAGCTTCCCACTGTAGGCAGTATGGCAGGAGTTGGTGAGGGCATGTGCTTCCACGTGCAGCGCTGGGGTATACAGGAGTCCAAGGTCATGGTAGGACTCCTAGTACAAAACCATGATGAGAGACTGCTGCAGGGCCAGTACCAGGGCTCCCAATATAAAGCGGAAGCCTGGGACCATCTCGCCTGTGATCTCACCAGTCCTATGGTATCCCTTGGACTGGTGAGCAGGTCCAGCACCACTATGCTGACTTGCAGCGGAGAAAGAGGGAGCTCTTGAAGGAGTGGGTCCAAGAAGCAAGGCAGAGGAGTGATGTCCCAGCAGTGTGTTAGTATGCCTAAATATTTCTCTATTTCCCTTACAGTTGCAGCTGAGCAGGTTGTGAATCAGGAAGCCCATGCTAGTAGGTTGCAAAGGCTGAGTCGTGAGGCTGGTGTGTAACAATCCTGTTTGTAGTAGTCATACTAAATAAATATAAAGGAGTAGAAAGTCACCTGGCAGTATAAAAACTGTGTATGGGTTGTACTGAATAAACCAGACAATATGACAGTAATAGTCCCATATAGGTCATATTTAAATAAAACTGTAACTGCCTAGCAATAAAGTTCTAAATCCTGGACTGGTTGTGTTTACTCTGGTATTGTATGTCATTTAGTGTTGCATTCTCTGAATAGTAATGTTGTGTTAACCACTCTTACCCACACTGTGCTACATAAAAATTGTCTAGGGATGTCTGTATAAGACTGTTGTAAGTACAAGATCAGATTGTACAACCAAAAGAAAACACTGAAGAAATAGACAGCAATATCCAAATAACACACTCTGATGAAACTTAAATTGCCGTATTTTCAGCAGACACAGCCATGGTTCAAATTCTGGGAGTGGTAGTAAGCTGTATGCATAATCATACCTCTCAACTGTACAGATGTTTGCAGAATGTCCAGATAATTGGCTCATATTTTCTGCCTGTTCCTCTGTCCCCCTGGCAAATCAGTGGGATGATCTCAGAATTGTATTCACTAAATAATGACATACTTTTGATTTTCATACCTCAAAATCTTCAGAAAATATATATTAAAACAAATCCTGTTACTCTAGCAACTCTCCAAGTTTATGAGAGCAATATTCAAAATATGTCCCTATTTGTATACCCATGTTGTCAAGTTTTGTCCAGAGTGTGTGCATTAAGAGATTGAGATGTATGTGCATAATATTAACTCGGAATCTGGGAATATGTATAGAAACAGTCAGGTAGTGTTAACAAACATTCCCTCCACAGTTATACCAGGTAAGAGATGTAGCATTTAGCTATAAGACAGTTGAAGTATACAATGTGTACAAACATACCACTGCCCAAACCAAGGCCATAGGGTATTGTAATAATATCTGTAGAGTAATGATTAGAGCAATGATCATTAAAGTTGTGAGTACTGCAAGGATATATAAGTTATTAATTAACATTTCTCTCTCCCACCCACTGTATCCGCAACAATAATCTAAACACACAAATCAATGGGTATGTTTATACCAAACCTACTATTGGGACATCTGTCCTATTGTTCAACAAATATTGAAATGTGTTTCTATTCATGTTCCATGTTGAAACACTATCATCGGTGGTCTGTTGCTATCAGTGTAACCTGCATGCCATTGTAATGGCCAGTATGATTCCATATCTGCATGTGTTCTGTTTGCTATTTAACGGTTCCACATCTGGTGTTTTGGGTTAATGGGAATATCTATGCATGTTGTTATAACTAATCCTGGATTGTGTTGACTATTACTAGCCCACATATGTTCTAAAACTGCAACACCATAGCACATTTGGGAAGGCCGTTTCCAGTGGACCCACCTCTCCCACCTCATCTGGCTATGGCACCGGGCCCCAGCACATCTGGGACCCACCCTGGGACCTCATTATCTGCTGGTCCTGCACCATCTGTGGGTGAAACCGCCTCAGGGGATGGGGTTCACCTCCCCGGGAGCGGGCGTGGACAGGATCCTGTCACCTGAAGTCAGATCAGGGGATTGGTGTGTAGCGAGCTCTGAAGGAAGTTTGGAGATCTGCTATGCCAGCTTGAGGGCCACATGGCACATTTAGAGGGTCAGCCTACCCCTCCTGCTCAGCCCCCAGCACAGCCACCTTCAGGGCCATGAAGATGCAGTGGTGACTGCCCATTGGTGGGGACCTCAGTCCCACTGTTTCAGCTTGGCGGCTCATGGGATTCCAAATTCCAAACACCCCTCCCTGTCCAAGGTGTTTACCCCCACATGTGTCAGATACTGCCCCTGTATGCTGCCTTGTCTGTCTTGTCTGTCTTCCTACCCAATCCACCTCCCCAAATATACCTACTATCCTTCCCCAACATCCCACTCTCACCATAAAAAAGGCAATCTGTTCCCAAAGAAAAATTTTCACCCCATATATAGCTGTCCATTTCACACACGTGTCCACTGGACACATGTAATCTGGTCTAATTGGCTTCACAACACATTATTGTTGTCCTCATCCCTCTCTCAGGGATTTGTGTGTCCAAATCTACCTCCAAATTCAGTATCAATGCACAGCTGTTGCTGTAGAAGAAATGGGCAGCTACAGACCTTCCCTACACCTGTCCGGCACATCCTTAGCTACCATCCCTATTGTCTTTTCCTCTTTGTGCCCCCTTTTTCACCACTTTCCTATCACCACTTTTTTCTTTTCTTTTAAAGAAACTAGTACGGGGTAAGCGGGGGTAAGCACTTTTAAGCAGTAAAAAGCAGGTTTAAGCCTGTTTGTGCAGTGCTAAGCAGTGCCTACACAGATTACGCACTTTCAGTCTAAATGTCTGTAAGCATATTTAACCAGACGTTAGCATTGATTACTGTTGCGCAAACCTGCCCAAACCCTCTTACAACTGCTTAAAAGTGCCTTAATCACTCTGCATCAAACAGCCCTTGTTCTGCCCAGCAACAAAATAAGCAGCCCTTGCAAGTCTCAAACTCAGGCCTCTGCACACCATAGGCACGGCAAAGTACCACTAAGCCATCTGAGCTGTAGATAAGCATGATGTATTCTCAAACATAGCATGCAGCACAGTCATTCAACAGTAGGGAAAATGTGTATATATATATATATATATATATATATATATATATATATATATATATATATATATATATATTCAGACATCAGATCCATACTCTGAACCTCTCACTGCAAAACATCTGACCAAAGGCACTGTTAATGGGGGTGAAGGGGCCTAAAATTTGGATCTCTTGTAATTATTGTGATATCCCTTCCTCCACAGCTGAACTGATCTGCCTTGCAATAAAATAACCAGCACTTGCAAGTCTTGAACCCAGGACCCTACACAACATAGCCACAGCAAGTTACCAGTAAGCCATGTCTGCTGTAAGACAGTAGGATGATTTCTCTCACATATCACGCAGAACAGTCTACCATAGGGCATATACAATGTGAAAGCACTAAACATTCTAATGATACATATACACACACACACATATATACATATACATACATGTATATAGGTACATAGATTAGTACTAGACTAACTGCCCTTGCGGGCCATTTTAAGCCTAGCCAATTATCCCTTGTGAGACTCAAATGCGGCACCTTGTGTTTGTAAGGCAAACACCTTAACCATTAGACCATCCTCCCAATAGAGGGGACACAGCATATCAAGCAGCCATTATTCCTACAATTGCTACCTTTTCAAATGGCCAGTGTCTGATTCTTTCCTACAAATGAGAATTATTGAGTGAAACATATACCCACACACAACGCAAAGAACAGGACACAACACACAGTTTGCATACATAGAAATGTTTATTTGTGTACTATTTCAGTTGTTTCTGCCATTTCTTATAGCATTTAGGTGTTTGAAATACATAATTGTTTAATGCAACTCTCAAACAAAACATATGATACAGTAATCTGCAAAACATAACATAACTTGGCTGTCTAGGCTAAAGCCTTCAGGTAGTACAACAGTAAAAAGCACACTTGCCTTGAAGATAAGAATTAATCAACACTTAATTACAGATGTAGTTCAACAGCCTCCAATTACACTTTGTACTCAACCCCTAGGGGGAAAAGTATTAGTTGTCACAATGTAAATCTATCTGTTACATAGCAATGCTTAACTTAAAATGTGACTATCACACTGACAAACAGAACTGTGTGTAAGACAGTAAGCTCTAGCCCACCACTATTCCCATGGTAAAACATATGAAAATGTACAGCCATATACCTTAATGTTTCTTATTAATGATAGTCCTCACATGTTGTAACAGCCTAGGTTAAAAACATTTACTACCCCTCCTCCATAAAATGTCTTACAAGGGCATATAACAGTGTTCTCTATACAGTGACCTCCAGACTGTACAGGGTCACACATGTTTTGTCCAGCTGTAGCTCTCATATATATGGACCCTACCCCACAATTTGTGTAGGAGTCCACATCACTGGAGTGATAGCAGGAATGTCCACACTAAATAATGATAGACCATACCTATCAACCTTCTACTGCATGACATCTGGACAAAGCCTGGTATATAGGTGGAGGACAAAGGCCAAAACACAGGGCCATATTTGAAATATTGCTGTTATACACCGTGGGAGTTTCTGGCGTTACAGGATTGGTTGCAACATACCCTTACTCAGGAATATGAAGTCAGAAACACAAATGGATATTGCCATGTACTGATAGCAATCAACAGAGAGAATGCACTGATATGTCAGGGACAAGACCTGTGTGGGGAACAGACAAAACATAACAGCCAATCCTCTGGCCATCTTGTGGATAGACCCACCGTTGAGAGCTATTGCATTCCATGCAAAACTAGCATGTACACATAAACCCTATAAAACTAGCAGTATTCAATGCATATAACAGCAATACTCACACACTGTCCCTAGGTCTGGAACCTTATACAAACATGTAGTTGGCCTGTGTCCACAAGTCGTGTTGTAAGAGGTATTGCTACCTGCTGTCTGTAACACCGCTGCCCACACACAGGAAGGATGTCTTCTATACAGTAAAGGGAAAGGGACAACACCCACATGATGTAGTCATTTATAGTAGTGGATTGCTATGAAATTGGCTATTGGAAGAACTACACAGCTGCCTGAATGCAATTAGCAAGTAGGGAACACCAAATGGTGCAGAGGCCATCACCTGATCATGAGCATCATCTACAA